>NW_025968278.1:0-25000 GCF_021869965.1 Rhincodon typus
TTTAAATTAATAGAATTATTCTGAGACTGCCGATATTTTAAAAAGCTGGCTAACCATGGATCCCTCATGTGGCTTAGCTGCAGTCTGTCACTGTGGAGGAATTTGAGTAGCGCTTGGTGCGAGGATGAATTGTAGACAGGATCAGTGGAGGCGGCGGGTCCGTGCTGAGGGGGGCGTGGTTTATTGTTGCGGGTTCGGAGGGGGCAGTGCTTGAGGGAGGGCGTGTAAAGTGGGTGGGGTTTGTGCGACAGTCGGACGAGGCGGGGACTGCGGAGGGGCATGGCTATCGGGAGTGACGGGCGGAATTGGGCGGTGCTAGCAGACTGCGCGCGCAGTCAGAGTGCGTCCGTTTGCGGGAGACAGCGTCTGGGGCAAATTGGAGAAACAACATCAATCAACGGTCCTCATTAAACCAATCTATAGCTGCATTGCAATAAACTAAGGTAAGAGCTAAATACTCAAAAGGGGTTTTTCAGTCCCAATGTATGACATGGTTTTTGGCAGTGCTTTTTTTTTTGGTCAGGTGCAATGAACTTGAAGTTTTTTTATTATCGTATTTTCCCTGATCATTTATCTTCGTGAAAACAGGTCACTGATTTTTTTTTGGCTATTTCGTTTTCGACCTTCGGAGGTGTCCGGGTTGTACCGTCAGGCAGGACGGAAGGTTTCAATTTTATGATTTTGTAATTATACATTTTCAGCTAAATGCCTTTTTTTTGTGAAAATCTCTGTTGGATAAATGGCATCCGTAGCTACTGTGTGTGGGTTAATTGAAGGATAATTACTTACTGTTGGAATCTAAAGCCTGGTGTTTGTGTGTATTAATTCTGAGGATGAAAGGCTAAAGCTTTTTATTACGGTTATTCTGCCAAAGTATTTCACTCATTCCATTTATCTTGTCTGTTATTAAGTATTTTGTCTATTTGATGAAAATTTTACTTTAATTGCTGATAGTAAGTGTCAATGTTTTTAATTCTTGTACTGGAAGTATTAAAATGACAGTTTTTTAAAAAATCCAGACCAAGTTAAAGATTTTGCTGCAGTTTTGATTAAGACACTTGTCAGTGATGTTGTCATACAAGCATTGAATGTTTCCTTGATATCAATGTTCTAATTGCACCTTCTATCTTCAGAATTAGCATCATCATGAATTTTATTGGGGTAACTGAACTGCTGCAATCTAAAATAAAGTCAGAGTAATCCATACAATTTGGTTTAATATACATAAAATTATTTCGTATTTTTCTTCAGTTGGGAAATCAAACAACATTGTACGGAATGGATGTAGTCTGGTGAAATGCTACGCCCTAGGTCTTCAGCAATAAATATAATCTGTGTGTAAAAATATCACTGTGCCAAATCCGGCAGAAGCATTCAACCAGACAAAGTTTACGGCTGTGCCTGTGCGACAGAATGTTATGTATTAGTTGCATGCAGATCATTGTATTTCCTGAATTGCTATCTATTGTCTTTTTAATCTAGTGCAATCTTCCATTTGATTAAATAGTTATGACTTGGACATACTGTATATACTGATCTGTATTTTCTTCATTGTTGAATATTTTGGGCTTACAATATTAGGAAAATAGCTTCCTGACAAAGGGTTTGTTTGGCTACAAGGACAGAAAATATTGTCATACATGATGCTGTTAAGGTACTATGATCTACCAAACTCATACCATGTGTTCTGATTGTGGTTAGCTTGTATTACACTCGCGTATGTATTGTATGCAGTGTTTTGGAATTTTGTCCTTTTTGTTCAAATAAACTATTCAGTATAATGTTAGGTATATGAAATGGAGGAGTCTCTAAGTAGACCAACTTTCACTGAATAGCTTCAATCCTTTAATTTCAAAGATGTCTGTGAACCATTTATTTTACTCCTTTATAAATGTAAGTATTAGTATCTGGATAGTATTAGTTGTACAGACTAAAATCTGCTTTTATTATTGGTGAATGCAACCTCTCCATTTGCTTCATAAACAGTACAATGAACCTTTTTTTAAGCAGGACAAAAATATCATTAGGTTAGTATGGGAATATGCTCTATTTCTAAGAGATTTACAGTACGATCTGCGTGTGTGTGTATATATGTAAGGGTTAAAAATATATTAAGTTGACATTGAATATCACTAGCACTCAAATCTGGAGCATTTTTGTTTGCTCATAGTTGTCTCTTTCTATATGTCCTGAGTATCTGAGTGACCAAATATGTACTGTTCAAGAGATGCTGTTGCTTGGTGGAGAATGACTAATTTGAGACTTCGCTCACTCTGAATGCAGGGGTGAAGAATAGTTTGTGTGTATCATCAACAAAATCTTCAGTTAAGTAGGGCTTTTGAACCTAGGGCTCATTTGCTCCATCCGCTTTTCTTTTAGTTTCTTTTCTCTCTCTCTCTCTCACATTCTCTCACATTCTCTGTCCCTGTTTTATTTTACTTGCTACGTACTGAAGAACTTGGTCATGGTGATGACAGGTGGCAAGTGGTCCTAGTGCCGACTCATGCCTGCTGCAGCAGAGGTGAGTTTGGACTCCCAGCAGTGTCTGTGTCCAGTGCAGATTCATGGAGGCAGAGGTGAGATTGAGCCCAGTACAAGAACTGGTGGCATTGGCAATGGCTGCATCAGTAAGCTGGGGACAAAGTGGACTCGTGGCGGTGGAGTCAAGTTTAGTCTGGTGTGGTATGTGGCTGCATTGGTGAGGTCCAGCGGGGACTGACAGTGGTGAGGGTGTCAGTGGAGGCAAAATGGTGCTGATGCGTGGAGACTTTTTTGTTCCAGCAGTGGCGGTGCCATGAAAGGTACTCATGCCTGGCCACCAAGCCTATGGCAGAGCACTTAACAAGAAGAACAGTAAAGATGAAGATTTTTTTCTTTTATTGTTCTGCCTTTATATTCTGTTTTGGGTTTATTTTTATTTTTAATATATTTTCTGTGTTTTAAGATGGCGCCAGAAAGTGGCTACACTATACAAAGCTTTTCACTGTCCTTTGTAACAAAATACATGTGACAATAAATACATCAAATACTACAAAATGCAGTAACTCACCAAGACTCCTCTGCAGCATGTTCTAAACTCCTGACCTCTAACACTTAGCAGATACAAGGGAACACCACCTGCAAGTTCTCCTCCCAAGGTGCTCATCATTCTTACTTGGATGTATATCACCACTCCTTCACAGTTGCTGAGTCAAAATTCTGGCACACCTTTCCATGAAGCACTGTGGGTGTTTTTATACTTCAAGGACTTCTGTGTTTTAAGAAGGCAGCTCACTGCCACATTCTCCATGGAAATTAAGGATGGACAATAAATGCTTGCCTAGCTTGTGATCTAGCCTAGCCTAAATTGTCAAGAATTTAAGCGTAATGATGGTGTAAAGCAGCATAGATCAAGGTTTAGGATTTAATCATTTGAAGAAGGCCCTCAGATAAGTGAATCATACAGTACAGTAGAGACTCCTTAGCCCAATGAGTCTGTGCCACCAAGAATACTCTACTATCCATATTAGTTACACTCTCCCGCATTAGGCTTCCACTTCAAGTGCTCCTCCAAGTATTTTTTTAAAAGTTGTGAGGTTCCCCCCCCGCCCCTCAACTACCCTCTGATGCAGTGCAATCCAGAACCCCAACTGCCCTCTGAGTGAGAAAGCTTTTCCTCAAATCCCCTCAACCTCCTGCTTCTCAAGTTAAAATTGTTTCCTTGTTTTGGACCCTTCAACTAAGGGAAATGACTGCTCTCTATCCACCCTGTCCATGCCCCTCATAATCTTGTACACCTCTATTGGGTCCCTTCTAAGCCTTCTCTTTTCTAAAGAAAACAACCCAAGCTTATCCAGCCTTTTTTCACAGCTGAAATGCTCCTTCCAAGTCAATATTCTGGTGAATCTCTTTTTGCAGCCCCTCCAGTGCAATCACATCCTTCCTATAGTGTGATGACCAGAACTGCACACACTACTTCAGCTGCGGCATAACCAAAGTTTTGTACAGCTCCAACATGACCTCCCTGCTCTTACCTTTATCATTAGTCATGGTAAAGATTGTAAGTGTCCCATAAGCTGCCTTAACTACCCCATTATTCTGTCCTGCCACCTTCAGGGATCTGTGGTTAAGTGCCCCAAAATCAGTCTGTTCATCTGAACTTCCTAGTGTCTTTTTTATTGAGTATTCCCTTGTCTTTTTCCTTCCTCCAAGTGCACCACTTCACATTTTTATCATGTTTAAATTCCATCTGCCCATCTGACAAATCTGTTTACATCATCCTGACACCTTCCTCCTCACTGTCAAACATCTGGCCAATCTTTGTATCATCCAAAAATTTACTTATAATTCTCCCACATTCTCATCAACATCATTTATAAATATTGCAAAGAAGAAGGAATCTAGCACTGACCACTGTGGTATACCACTGCGCACCATGGTCCAGTCACATAAATGGCCTTCTACTAACACCCTCTTTCTCCTGTCACTAAGCTAATTTTGGATTCAACTTGTCAAATTACTCTGTACTCCCATGAGATTTTATCTTTTTATCGTTTTCCCATGAGGGACATCATCAGAGGCTTTGCTGAAATCCATGTAAACTATGTCAACTGCCTGACCCTCATCCAAAGGGTCACCTCCAGATTTGTTAGGCATGACCTCCCGCTGACAAAGCAGTGCTGACTATCTCTCAGAGTGGTACAGGTTTGGAACTCCTTCCACAAATGACAGTGGACGCTGGATAAGTTAATTTTAATTCTGAGGTAGATTTTTTTATTTGTTGTTGAGCAATGGTATTAAGGGATATGGACCAAAAGCAGGTATATGGAGTTAGGCTGCAGATCAGCTATGATCTCATTGGTGAAACTGACTTGTGATGAAATGGCCTACTCCTGTTCCTATGCTCTTAAAGGGTGAGTCTTGGTTCTATAGAGAGTGTGAATTGGGAATTAATGGTATATAAGGAAGATAATTGAATAAGAGTATAAAATGTAAATGCAGAAGTAGGCCATTTACCATAGTCTGCTCCTCCAATCAATGAGATCATGGCTGCTCTAATCTTCAACTCCACTTTCTAGCCTTTTTCCTAATCACCTTCAATTCCCTTTCTGATTAAAAATTTGTCTATCTTGGCCTTGAACATAGTAAATAATCCAGCTTTGACAATCATCTGCAGTAAAGAATTCCACAAAATGGCTACCTTCTGAGAGAAAAAATTCCTCCTCGTTTGTGTTTTAAATGTGTGCTCCCTTATTCTCAGATTATTCCTCACCTACCCTGTCAAGTCCTGTAAGAATGTTATACATTTCAATAAGGTCACCTCTGATTCTTCTATATTTCAATGAGTGCAGGCCCAATCCACTCAATCTCTCCTCCATAAAACAGTCCTTCCGTAACTAGTTTTAGCCTAGCAAATCTTCTCTGGACTGTCTCCAATGCTAGTATATCTCTCTTTAGATAAGTGGACTAAAACTGTTCACTGTATTCAGACTGTGGTCTGATTAGTGCCTTGTACAGCTTTAACAAAAACTTCCTACTTTTTATATTCTATTCCTTTTGAAATAAAAGCTAACATTCTATTTGCCTTCCCTTTTACCCGCTGAACTTGTCTGCTAGCATTTTTTAATTCATTGATGAGGGCTCCCAAAACCCTCTCTTCTGTAGCTTTCTGCAGTCTCTTTCTCCATTTAAATAATATTCAGCTACTCTATTCTTCCTGCCAAAGTGCATAACCTCACCTTTTCCCACAGTATATTCCATTTGCCAAGTTTTAGCCCACATGCTTAATGTCTCTACAATTCCACTTCATCCTTAGGAGGTGCCTTTCCACCTTTTGTGTGACATCTACATTCACTCTTTTCATCCAAGCCATTCATACTTATTGTAAATAATTGTGGTCTCAGCACTGATTCCTGTGGCTTTCCACTTGTTACAAGTTGCCATTCTGAAAATGCTCTCCTCTTCCCAATTCTGGCTTCATTTAGATACCTAATCCTCTATCCATACTAATATACTACCTCCAACACAGGCGGTTATTCTATTAAATAGGCTAATGTGTGGTACCTTTTATCAAACACCTTTGAAAATCCACATATATTACATCCACTGCTTGCCCTTTATTTATCTTGCTTGTTATCTCCTCAGAATTCTAGTAAATTTGTGAGGCGTGATTTCCCCTTCATGAAGCCATGCTGACTCTGTTTGATTATGTTATGTATTTATTGGCATTAAGGCCTGATTCCGTGCTGTATGTCTCTTCAATCAAACTTGTCCATGTTGACCATGTTTCCCAAACTAAACTAGCCCCATTTGCCCGTGTTTGGTCCATAACCTTTGAAACCTTTCTTATTCGTGAACCTGTCCAAATGTCTTTTAAATGTTGTATCAGTACCTGCAACTACCACTTCCTCTGGTAGTTCATTCTACATATGAACCACCCTCCTGTGTGGGGAAAAAAAATTGCCTTTCCATTTCCTTTTTAAATCCTTCTCCTCTCAAGTTAAAATTATGCCCTCTATCCCACCAACTTTTCAGTTCCCTGCACATTGGCTTAGCTCAACAATTTCTGCTGAATTGAAATCAAGCCCTCAACTTATCCAAATTTGTACTCGGTGAAAGGTGCAAAGTGTTTCATTGTGGATTCTTGTATGTTTTTGGATAGACAATAACCACTGTTATCCATCTGGCATTAACAGTGAGTTAAGGCTATTTGTGTTGTGAAGACAGTTCATGTCAGCCTGTCCATTATGTGAAAAACTCTTGGAAAGTTCTTTGAAAGAGTAGTGTGCAGTGGATAAAGGGCAAGCTGTAGATGTACTGTACTTGAATTCCAGGAGGCATTTGATAAGGTGTCACATCAAAAGTTTTTAATAAAAGCTCATCGTGTAGAGGGTAACATATTAGCATAGATATGAGGCTGGCTGGCAGAAATCAAGATATGTATACATGTGTCTTTTGCAAAGTGTAATGAGTGGACTCTATATGGTTTGCTAACATATGAGAAATTACCCAATTAAGGTGGAAAAGAGGAGGAGTCTTTTTAGAAGGTAGTGAATCTGTAGAATTATAGAACATTGGAGGGCTGTAGAAACTGGATCATTTAGCTATATTCATGGCCAAAAAAACTTTTAATCAGTAACTGAGTCAAGAGGTATAATGGAAAAGGCAGGCAAGTGGAGTTAAGGACTTTTAGATCTAAATGAGCAGAGCCGACTCAATAGGCCAAACCGGCCTACTTCTGCTCCTATGTCTTAGTGTGACTGTATGACTCTGAGTGGTATAATGATACTCTGCCTTTAAAAAATGTGTTCTGTGCTGTTTCTCTTGCAGAGGGGGTTTGTCACAGTGATACTGAAATGTCGTCTTCAGGCAGGCAGTTGGTAAACCGTTTTGAGTTCTCCCTGGGTGTTTTTTTGGTTTTGCTTTCAGTTGGCGGTCTTGCAGGCTACTGGAGCTGAAAGCTTGAGTTCTCTGCTGCTAGAGTGAAGTCTTAGACAGTGATGCTTTCTCTTTAAAAATCAAAAGGGGCAGATTGTTTCTTTCTACGAACTGGAGAGAGACAGCATGTGAGAATAATAACTTGCTGAATTGCCTTTGTTAAGGGTGTATTTATCAGATGCTGTGTATACTGGAACAGTTGGTGATTAGTGCTTAAATAATACATTGTCTTGTTAAGTATTTCAATAGAGTAAAGTTGTGCCAATTATTCTTTTTGTTGTACTTTGACTGTTTTAAGAATAAAGTGTGTTTTGATTTGAAGCAGAATCCTATCTAGAGCATGTGCCATGTTTAAAAAGATATAAAAGTTATGTTTAGGCTATCTCCACAACATACTTTTGAGGGGTCTAGTCTGATCAACAACAGCAGGCAAAAGCTGGCAGATGAAGTATAATGTGGGAAAATGTGAAATTGGTTACTTTGGCAGGAAGAATAAAAAAAAAAAGAGTAATATATAATGACTGCAGAAGGTGCAAAGGGATTTGGGTATTCTGGTACACCACATGCAGGTACAACATACAGTCAAGAAGGCCAATGTGATACTATCCGTTATTATGAAAAGAACGGAATATTAAGGATGTTATGGTCTATACAGTGTGGAGCTGGAGGAACACAGCAGGTCAGGCAGCATCAGAGGAGCAGGAGGTTTGATGTTTCGTGTGCTTCAGTTACACAGGGCAACATCACAAATACTGTGTGCACTTTTGGTATGTTTATTTAAGGAGGATACTAAAATATAGGTGGTTCAGGAGGTTTATTAGATTGATACTGGGAGTGGGTTGGACACTGAGCTTCAGAACATTGAAGGGTGACTTGACAAGTGTATAAGACCTTGACTAGTTTCTATGAAGTGAAAGTGGCAAGAATGTTCTGTGAGTCAGTGCAGAACAATGGGACACAGTTCTGAAATTAGGGGATTTCATTTCGGAACGGGGATTTTTTTTTCTGGAGGTTGTGAGACTTTGGAATTCTCTGCCCAAGAAAGTGGTGGTGGGGAGAGTCATTGAATATTTTTAAGACCGGTGGATGGATTCGTGTTAACCAAGGGAATCAGAAGCTATTGGAGTATTTGGGAATGTGGAATCTGAAATGTAACCAACAAATCAGCCATGATCTTATTGAATGGTAGAGTCTGCTTGATGAGTTGAATGGTCGACTTCTACTTTGTATATTTTTATCTAACTACTAGGATTATTGCTCAATTTAGAAGCTAGAATGTTTCTAGATGCGTTCACCTTTCAGGTTAAGAGTGTGTGGGAAGAAAAGAAATAGGTGACTTCCAGGAACTGCCAATCAAGGCAAATAGTGTAATGCTGAAGTTTACTGACTTTTGTTTGCTGTCCAAACAATTGTGGTGGTTCCACCTGAGGAGGGCAGTCACAGTCAAATTCATGGCACCATCGGTGGCACTGCTGCTCTGGGAGGCAGGAAAAGGGTTGGGGAAGCAATAGTGATGAGAGATTCTGGGTCATTAAACGCTCATTTCTGTGGCCACAGATCCGGTTCCAGGGTTGTATGTTGCCTTCTTGTTGCCAAGTATAGAAACATAGAAATAGCAGGAGTAGGTCTTTGGCCTTTTTCAAGCCTGCTCTGTCATTTGATACGATCATCCAACTCAACACCCTGTTCTTACTTTCTTCCCCATACCCTTTGATCCCTTTAGCCTAAAGAACTATATCTATCACTTTCTTGAAAACAAATTTCTTGAAGTTTCTCCTCCCTTTGGTCCTCAATGGCCTACCACATATTCTTAGACTGTGACCCCTGCCCCATCATTGGGAGCATCCTTCCTGCATTTACCCTTTCTAATCCTGTTGTTTTCTTTGAGATTCTCTTTCTCTCTTTCTTCTCTTCCCCACTCCCACTACCACCACCGCCCATTCTTCAAAATTCAGGTGAATGTAGTCCTAATAATCCAGTTTCCCTTCATATGTCAGTCCTGCTAACCTAGCAATCGGTCTGGTAAACCTTTGTTATACACCCTCCATAGCCAGAACATTCTTTCTTCAAGAAGCAGACCAAAACTCCAGTTGTGGTTTCTCCAAAGCCTGTACAATTGCAGCGAGACACCCCTACTCCTGTCCTTGAACCCTCGCATTCACTGCCTGCTGCGACTGTGGGATAGGACCAAGATGTAGCAGCTTGACTATACAATTTACAATTTACTTCTCACTAAAGCACAGAAATGTGTGTCCTTTAGCAGTGATAAAATGCATTCTAGTTAAATACATTTTATTATCCAGATATCTTGAATGTTTAGCAGAGGATTCAATACATTTCTTCCAATTATGCAATTTATCTGAAAATTTTAGTTTTGTTTCACTTTGTTCATGACACCATTTAGAAACATTGGAAACAAAGAAAGCTTAAAGGTTGGAAAAAAGAGTAATTTGAGGTCCTGCTTTTCATACCTTTTTAAATTCCATACTTTTAAAATCTATTAATTGCATCTCAGCCCTCTTTACTCTGTGCTATCCCTAATAGTTATGATCTCAACTGATGGTGTTATTGGATAAGTCAGATCCCAGAATGAAATCTGGATTGATAGATCATGTTTTGTATTGTTTTATTTAACAAGGTGATATTTCACTGAAATACAAGCACAAATTGCTGCAGATTTGGTTTTAACATGTTTATCATGCAAAACAAAAGACAAAATAAACCAAGTTATTTGCATATAACAATTTTGAAAGATTTTGAAACACAGTAAAAATTCAATTACATCTGTCCCAACACCAAGTTATAATGCTCAAACACCAGAAAGAGTTTGCTTCTCTACCATATCTATAGTTTAACTGTTTTCTTCAGTTCCCAGTCTTGAGAGATTGGTGGTGTCATGACCCACTTTGGAAAAAGCCTGCACCACAAAAGTGTAAAGATTTAATCAAACTGTGCAAATGTCCCAATTTTCATGTCTGAACTCGGGTGAAAAGAAAGTACCGCCCCCAAGTTTCTGTACTTTGCCACAGGCAAACAAAATGTGAATTAAAATCTGGCAGTTTAAACTCTATCCCCTTTCTTAAACTCTTGTACAGGTACAGACAGACACAGTGAAACAGACAAACATGGATATTATGGGTGGAGAAAATAAAACTGGGGAAGCATAGTTGAATAACACCAGTCCACAGAACTCAGTGAGACATTCCTTTTGCTTCTCAAGTCCTGATCGCCAAGCTTTTTATTTTCTCCAAGTTCTTTCCAAGTTCTCTCAGTTCTTCAGCTGCAGGCATAAGGCAATTGGCGCACTAATTGTTCAGTCTTTCAGTCACTGATTAGAGTCAACAGCTTGTAACAAATGATGGGAGGGAATAGCTATTTTCCAGCTTTTTTTTTACTTCACTGCTGGCACAGAGAGAGAGAAAACCTTTCTCTGTTGCAATCTGGAGGCTTCTGCCCCTATGTTGTTTACCCATTCTCTGATTACCTGCCCAGGAGCTAATCAAAAAGCTGTCATGATGATAACTCCTGGTCTCCACAACTGAACCTGACTGCATAAACCAATTGGCAAACTGTCTCTGGGTGAAGCTTGTGCTGCCCACTCTCCCAGTGATGTGGCTGGCATCGACATAATCCCACAGTGATTCAACAAAGTAACACTGTAAACAGTGCCCACATCCAAAATGAATAAAACTAAAAAGGTACGATAACAAGGTGTAGAGCTGGATGAACACAGCAGGCCAAGCAGCATCATAGGAGCAGGAAGGCTGACGATTCAGGCCTAGACCCTTCATCAGAAATGGGGGAGGGGAAGGGGGTTCTGAAATAAATAGGGAGAGAGGGGGAGGCGGATAGAAAATAGGTGGAGAGGAAACAGACAGGCCAAAGAGGCGGGGATGGAGCCAGTAAAGGTGAGTGTAGGTGGGGAGGTAGGGAGGGGATAGGTCAGTCCAGGGAGGACGGACAGTTCAAGGGGGCAGGATGAGGTTAGTACGTAGGAGATGGGGGTGGGGCTTGAGGTGGGAGGAGGGAATAGGTGGGAGGAAGGACAGGTTAGGGAGGCGGGGACGAGCTGGACTGGTTTTGGGATGCGGTAGGGGAAGGGGAGATTTTGAAGCTTGTGAAATCCACATTGATACCATTGGGCTGCAGGGTTCCCAAGCGGAATATGAGTTGCTGTTCCTGCGGGACAGGAAGAAGCGGAGGGCCTTTAGTCCATCTGTATGGGGAATGCTTTTGTATCGGGACTGGACGTCCATGGTAAAGATGAGGTGTTGGGGACTGGGGAATTGGAAGTTCTGGAAGAGGTGGAGGGAGTGGGTGGTGTCACGGATATAGGTAGGGAGTTCCTGGACCAAGGGGGAGAAAATGGAGTCGTGATAGGTGGAGATAAGTCCGGTGGGGCAGGAGCAGGCGGAGACAATGCGTTGACCAGGGCATTCAGGTTTGTGGATTTTGGGAAGGAGATAGGAGCGGGCGGTGCGGGGTTGGGGAACGATGAGGTTGGAGGCCGTGGGTGGGAGGTCACGAGGTTGTGGATGGTTTGGGATATGATGGTTTGGTGCTCGGGGGTGGGGTCATGATCAAGGGGGCGATAGGAGGTGGTGTCAGACAGTTGGCGTCTGGCTTCGGCGATGTAGAGGTCAGTGCGCCATACTACAACTGCGCCTCCCTTCCGTAACTACACTGGCCCTAAACCCCACCTCTTCCTCCATTACATTGATGACTATATCGGTGCCGCCTCGTGCTCCCACGAGGAGCTCAAACAGTTCACCCACTTCACCATCACCTTCCACCCCAACCTTAAGTTCACCTGGACCATCTCTAACACCTCTCTCAACTTCCTGGATCTCTCTGTTTCCATCTCGGGCAACCACCTAGAAACCGATATCCATTTCAAGCCCACCGACTCCCACAGTTACCTAGAATACACCTCCTCCCACCCACCTTCCTGCAAAAATGCCATCCCCTATTCCCAATTCCTTCGCCTCCGCCGCATCTGCTCCCAGGATGAGGCATTCCACTCCCGTACATCTCAGATGTCCTTGTTTTTCAAGGACCGCAACTTTCCCCCCCCACCTCGGTGGTCGAGAACGCCCTCAACCGTGTCTCCCACATTTCCCGCAACTCATCCCTCGCACCCCGTCCCTGCAATAACAACCAAAAAAGAATCCCCCTCGTCCTCACGTACCACCCCACCAACCTCTGGATCCAACGTATCATCCTCCGACACTTCCGCCATCTGCAATCCGACCCCACCACCAAAGACATTTTTCCCTCCCCACCCTTATCTGCTTTCCGAAGGGACCACTCTCTCCGTGACTCCCTTGTCCGCTCCACACTCCCCTCCAGCCCCACCACACCCGGCACTTTTCCCTGCAACCGCAGGAAGTGCTACTCCTGCCCCCACACCTCCTCCTTCACCCACATCCCAGGCCCCAAGAAGACTTTCCACATCAAGCGGATGTTCACCTGCACATCTGCTAATGTGGTATACTTCATCCGCTGTACGCGTTGTGGCCTCCTCTACGTCAGGAAACCAAGCTGAGGCTTGGGGACCGCTTTGCAGAACACCTACGCTCGGTTCGCAATAAACAACTGCACCTCCCAGGCGCGAACCATTTCAACTCCCCCTCCCATTCCTCAGACGACATGTCCATCCTGGGCCTCCTGCAGTGCCACAACGATGCCACCCGAAGGTTGTAGGAACAGCAACTCTTATTCCGCTTGGGAACCCTGCAGCCCAATGGTATCAATGTGGATTTCACAAGCTTCAAAATCTCCCTCCCCCTACCGCATCCCAAAACCAGCCCAGCTCGTCCCCGCCTCCCTAACCTGTTCTTCCTCCTATCTATCCCCTCCTCCCACCTCAAGCCCCACGCCCACTTCCTACCTACTAACCTCATCCTGCCCCCTTGACCTGTCCGTCCTCCCTGGACTGACCTATCTCCTCCCTAACTCCCCACCTACACTCACCTTTACTGGCTCCATCCCCGCCTCTTTGACCTGTCCGTCTCCTCTCCACCTACCTTCTCCTCTATCTATCTTCTATCCGCCTCCCCCTCTCTCCCTATTTATTTCAGAGCCCCCTTCCCCTCCCCCATTTCTGATGAAGGGTCTAGGCCCGAAACGTCAGCCTTCCTGCTCCTATGATGCTGCTTGGCCTGCTGTGTTCATCCAGTTCTACACCTTGTTATCTCAGATTTTCCAGCATCTGCAGTTCCTACTATCTCTAAAACTAAAAAGATGCGATCTTTTCTTGCCTCCATCCATCCTTCTAAGAAATGAAACACCATTTTAAAAATGTGATTCATTACAAGCTATTTGATACATAAACAAAACAAGACTTGCATTGATTAATTTTTCTTCACACCCTATATAATCTTGTGCAGTATTTCACCACTTGTGAAGCATTAACTTCTTCAAACTATTTCACACTTGCATCTGCAATCACATTATATTTTCCAGCAATGGAAAAATCTTTACAGTAAATGGTTGAGTGACAGACTCGATCTGAGTAGTCTTCCGTTTTTAGTTTTAAACTTTTAAGAGAGTGCTGGCTGATCATGGTCAGTGTAGATTAATATTTCTTTGCTGTTCATTTGTACCTGAAAGTATTGTAGAGCATTAATAATACCAAAGTTTCCTTTTCTGTGATATCATACTTCCTCTCATACCAGTAACTTCTTTATTCCTTACTCATCATCTTGAAAAAAATACAGCTCCTACCCACCAAGCACTAGTACTAATAGCCATTTTAAAGGTTTGTAAAAATCAAGGATGGCCAACATTGGTTCATTTTATAATGACTGTCTTCTGCTTCTCAAAGGCTGCTTAGTATTATGCTGGCTTCTTAATTTCTTAGCAAGTCGGTTAAAGGTACAGCTATCATTCTGAAGTTACTTACAAATTTCTGGTAAAGCCCACGTTCCTAAAAATTTCATGATTTCCCATCTTGTTTTCAGAACAGGAAACTTTTTGACCTTTCACTATCACTGTTCTTGGAAACACTTGTAGGTAAGTTAGTCTTTTGCAAATGCACTTTTTTCTGAATTTATTACATTTAGCTGGCTTAGTAATTGCTTTGACATGTCTTCTAATTACATTGCATGCTGTTCTCATGTCATTGTGTATTATGACATTTATATAAATAGCTACATGGTTGGGTACTTCAGCTCTGACTTGATTCATAAGTTTTTGGAATGTAGCTGGGGCTTTCTAACCCAAATGGCATCACTTGAAATAGAGTCAGACAACATGGAACAGACCGTGTGGTCCAATTTGTCCGTGCTGACCAGATATCCCAATCTAACCTGGCCCCACTTGGCAGCATTTGGCCCATATCCCTCTAAACCCTTCCTATTCACATACACATTCAGATGCCTTTTTGAATGTTGTAATTGTACCCACCTCCACCACTTCCTCTGGCAGCTGCATATACGCACCATGGTCTGTGTGGAAAAGTTATCCCTTGAGTCCTTTTTAAAGCTTTCCCATCTCACCTTAAAGCTATGCCCTTTAGTTGTGGACACCTCACTACCGTCGCCCCCCCAAAAAAAAACCCTAGGGAAAAGACCTCTATGATTTTATAAACTCCTCACTGTGGGAGAAAGCCAGAGCACCCAGCGGAAACTCACGCAGACATGGGGAGAATGTGCAAACTCCACACAGACAGTTGCCCAAGGCTGGAATCAAACCCGGGTCCCTGGCGCTGAGGCAGCAGTGCTAACCACTGCGCCACCATGCCACAGCTCTACCACTTCCTTTGGCACCTTGCTCCATATATTCACCACCTTCTGTGTGAATAAGTTGCCCCTCAGATCCCTTTTAAATCTTTCTCCTAACACCTTAAAGCTATGCCTTCCAGTTTTGGACTTCCCTATGCTGAAGGAAAAGACCTTGGCTATTCACCCTGTCCATGCCTCCAATGCTCTAGGAAAATAATGTCCCAGCCTATGCAACCTCTCCTTATAACTCAAACCTTCCAGTCTTGGTAACATCCTTGTAAATTTTTTTTTACCCTTTCCAGTTTAATGATGTCTTTCTTAAAGCAGGGTGACCATAATGGGAGGCAGTACTCCAGATTTGGCTTGACCAATATCTTGTACAGCTGTAACATGACATCCCAACTTGTGAACTCAATGCTCTGACCAATGAACGCAAGCATGCCAAATGCTGCCTTCACCACCCTGTCTAGTTGTGAAGCTACTTTCAAGGAACTATGTGCCTGCATCCCTAGGTCCATACTCACCAGGGCCCTGCCATTAACTGTGTAAGTCTTGCCCTGGTTTGTCTTACCAAATTGCAACACCTTGCATTTATCTGAATTAAACTCAATCTGCCATTCCCTGGCCCACTGGCACAATTGATTGAGATCTGGTTGTACTCTGAGACACCCTTCTTCACTGTCTGCTATACCACCAATTTTGGTGTCATCTGAAAACTTAGTAACCATGTATAAACAGTGAACAATGATGGAACCAGCACGGATCCTTGTGGCACACTGCTGGTCATAGGCCTCCAGTCTGAACAACAACCCTCAGTCCTACTGTCAAGCCAATTTTGCATCCAATTGGCTAGGTCTCCCTGGATCCTTTCTGATCTAAGCTTACTAACCAGTCTACAATGCAGAATCTTGACAAAGGCCTTGCTAAAATCCATATAGCCATTTACCGCTCTGCCTTCATCTATCTTCCCACTTGGTGTTAATGACATTTGCCAGAATCCCTTCAATAGATTAGCCTTGGAAAGGACAGGTGCTGCCATCCCTGAATATACAATCTTCTAAATGAGGAATTGAGAATTAAACTGTTGTGTAACTTATATTTTTTTCAGTAATGCGCACAAAATCTAGTTGATTCATTCTGATTTTATGAACCCTCGCTGCTGGTGTACTCTAATTGCATTGGCTAGGTTCAATCAAGTGATCTTCCACCTTGTATTGAATGTTCACCTGAACTACTACTATTTGGCTTAACCACTAAGGATATTTTTATTGGTACTGTGTCTGTATCGTGCCTAGTTAACATAGTACACCCAGGCATATCTCTACAGATTTCCTTTTTTTTTTGAAGTAGCCTTACTAGATCCTTCCATTGTCCTTTTTTCTAAATATGAGAATATAGTATCTAATTGTCCCAATATTTTTGTATTAGCTAGTCAAAATTGTAGATGGTTCACTTTGAGAACAGTACACCTATTCTACTTCCCTCCTTGATTATCTGTCATTCTTCATTACTCTTACCATGTAATACATTTACTCCTCCAAATTCACTTGCCTGCAATATTGTTTCAATATGTTTAAGTGACATAATGGATACTCCTGATCATAGGAAGATCAGTCAGAAAAGTCACTTTTTACTGACTTTTTTAGCTACCTTAAATGGAACTCTGAATTTTGCTTTCAGTGGTTCATCTTGCAAAAGCAATAATACCAATACTTCACCTTTTGTGTGAAATATTGTAGTACATTTGTCTACCTTTTTTATTTTGCCTGTGAAACTTTTAAATGTTCTTGTGCTACTTTTTTAATTTTCTTGAGTCTTTTTAAGAACACACAATCCGATACTGAGGATTTGTGTTTTTGTCTTCAAAATTTCTCTTCAGTTTTAATAGACCTATTTATCCCATGGCTGTAAACAATTCAAATGCCCCAAATCCAGCAGATTCATTTGGGGAATCTGTGGTAGCAAATAACAAAAAAATCTAATGCTTAGGGTACACATGACTGTATGTCCTAATCATGGTTTTGAGAGCTCCTTGTGTTTAATGATGGTATGTAGTTGACTCCGTTGTTTTGTACCCAAACTACTGCTGATGTGTTGGAAAACGTTGGACATAGTCAGAGTCTCTGAGATTGTATCTGTATTGGTAGGCCATAACAATTAAAAGAAATGAGTTAACTTTTCCATTGGTACCCTAGTTGTAATTGTCCTTTAATAAATAGCTTTTGGAAATTGAGTTGTTATACCCATAATTTTAAGTAGATACTAATGTCCCACTGCTGGTTTTGGCAATGGTCCTACATAATCTACTAATGCTCAATTTGCCCATATCACTTATTGAAGAACAGTTTCCAAGGTGCTAGTTTCGTTGCACGTTGAGGTTTTCTCACTACTTGACATGCATAGCACGTTTTACAGAACTTCATAAAAATGTGGTGAATTCTTGGGCAGGTAAAATAACTGTTCACTGATGCTTCTGTTTCCTTATTACTACACATTCTGCCGTAGGAATCTCGCGCTACTTTGTATGATTATTTGACGAACAACCTTTGCTGATCTGTGAAGATATCTTCATTTCCCTCTCAGAACTCTGTTTCAATATTGTTACGAATCACTGGTGAAGTGCGCTGGTAATCAAGCTGTGCTATTCCTGAAGTCATCACAAAAGTTGAAGACTTTTTAAAAAGTATGCTAAAGTCCCCAGTTTAGTTCCTTTGAGGCCCAGATTGATAGAAAGCATGGACCAGGTGTCTGTTCACTGTCACTCTAGTTCACAGATCACTTACCTCCTTTGATATTTGCTGTGGGTGTCAAGTTACTTGCTTTACAAAACTTACAGGTGCCCTTTCAAACACTGGCTTCATAACAGTCCTTGGAGTTTTGGTCCTGACAATGTAGTAGCACTTCAGAACTCCTTTAGCCTCAACTGCTGAAGGCATCCCAAATGGGTGATAGACTTTGTTTAGCCATTCTTATGGTCACTACATATGACGGGAAAATACCTGGAACACGTTCTGTAAATATTGTATCTCCTTTAACATCTCTTGGACTTTCTGTGATTAAAGTCAAAGCTATGACTTTCACTCCATCAAATCATTCCCCAGGAGTAAATAAACTCCATGCATGGGTTTTTTTTTAAATTAACCAACTACTAAGGGCCCAGACAAAGGTTTACACTCCAATTGGACTTTGTACAGTGGAACTGGGGTTTACTTTCCACTTTGCCTAAGTGTTAGTATGCAAGATTTCATTAAATTCTCTGGAGGGAAATCCTCTTCAACAAAATATTTCGAATAGTTCCTATGTCCCTTTTAATGTGGTTACAAGTTTGGCTGTATCATTTGAAGAAAAAGGGTTATCTTCCTTTTAGACCAAAATCTTTCTATATTGCTCATTCACTTCAATTGCCAGCCATTACTACTGTCTGTCTAGCACCTGTAACTCTTTGATCTTTAACATGGTTTCTTATTGTAGAAGATAGTGAATTTACAAACTCTCTTTCAGAGAATGATCTCTCTAAGGAGTTCGTATGCAGTTTCAGCTTTTTAATGGTGATATCCACCTATCCATTTTATTTTACTTCGTATTTTCAAATTCATTGTAGGTTTGCACAGGCTGTTTCCTTAAATTCCAAAAAAAACCTTTATGCCTCCAGCATTAAGTCATCTGTATCTAATACAGCATCCAATCTTTATACAGTGCCACAATTCTTCAAAACCTCTTCTGACTGTGAAGCATAAATTTCTTGTGTTCATCCTGTTGATTTACTCTGCCCCGGAAATGTCTGGTCATCTTTTAACCAATTCTCCTATCTCGTTATTTTCTCAAAGGATGTTCAAAGAATGCCTGTACATCCAATTCCTAAAATTTTGGCAGGCCTGTGCAAGCTTAAACATTTCTTTACCAGTCTTTATGCTATCACTAAGATTTCCCCATCTTCCTGGTTGCTGGGTTCTCTTTTTTTTATTGTTTTAAACTGCGTCATTCCATGCGAAAAATACCCTAGCACTCTCCTTTTCCCTTTTGCACTTCTAAATCTAGTTTTATAAATTATTTGTCTTTGTGTCTGTCTCTGCCCTTTTAGAAGGCCAACATTTTTTATTTTGAGCTGCTTTAATTTTCCACCATGCTCAAGCTTTAACTGCAACTTAATACAATCTGGCTTTGATTTTTCACTACACTAAGTACCTGATTTCTCCTGTATTTTGACTAAAACTCAAATGCTGTGCTAGCCCACGGATTATGTCTGCCTTCTTAGCTTTTGCAGACAATTCTACTCCCAATTTATTTGCCAATTCAATTAACCTGGCTTTTGTAATTTCAGTTCAGCTTGGCAGGGGCAACCTTTCCATCTGCAGAAAGTTTCCAGTATCACCACTACTTCTTTTTATGTAATCATTTATCACATGGCATCCAAATCTTTGTTGTCTCTGTTTCAAAATAAACACAGACAAACCCTAATCTCTTGTCATGACCTGCTTGGAAAAAACTGATGATTTGGGCCTATTTCCCTACTTCTTGTCACTAAAGATTTAATCCGATCACTCGGTCCCCGATTTTCCTGCCAATTAACTTGGGCTAGATGAAATCACGGACCAGGTTTCTGTACTTAAGTTATAACTATTTATTACCGATAAATCATTTCTGGTTTGCAGTAGTCTCTTCCATGATTAGTCATACAACTGCATTTAACTTTCTGAACGTCAAACAACTCGTTCAGGATCCTAACCAAACACCTCTAGTCTGGAACTTTCAAACTAACACCCTAACACTGAGCTAACCTATTTCATAATTTTTCTGACCTAACTCCTTTCTCTAGAAGAAGCTGTTTCATACATCTAATTTTAACTATGATTTCTGCAAACTGAATAATAAATGCTTTCCTAGCTATGAGGTTTTCCCTAAACACAAAGAACCAACTCCTGATCCTTCTCACCAAAAACAATCCTTAATGATTACTGTCCATTTGTAAAACTGACCCAATGTAAGCAGCTTCTCATTATCACCCCAAGGGTGTCATTTGTTGTATTGGTTTAAAAATAGTATGACTTCAGAAATGCTGACAAGTTTAATCATGTAACAGACTATACCCACATGCCACTAGTTCAATATCCAACTCTAAAATAAGGGCTATTAAAAAAATATAAATCACACGCCTTACATCACAAAATGTGAAGCATGATCTCTACTTTTCTTACCCATTCAAATATTTTGTAGACACCAGGATAACTTTATACAGTCCTGGAGTCATGTCTTGCCTGTTCCCCTAACTCGAATTCTGTATCATTATTGGCCTCCTATCTTCCATCTTCTATTCTATGTAGCTAGCTTACCAGTAATACTGTGATCTTCATGAATCACAGAAATATTACAATTCAGAATGAGGCTATTTAGCCCATTGTACCTGCACCAGCAAATGAGCATCATTACCTAGTACCATTCTCCTGCATTTTCCCCAAACTTGCACTCTGTTTGCAACCAAATTAATCATCAAATGCTCTATTGAATGCCACAGTTGAACTGCCTTCACCACACTTCCAGGCAATGCATCCCACATCATAATCAGTGTGTGGGGAAAAAATGTATCTCGCATCACCACTCTTGCTTCTGTTACATGCCACTTTAAATCTCTGCACTCTTGTTTTTGTTCCTATTTAAAAGTGGGAACAATTTCTCTGTAACTGCTCTATCTGGCCTGCTCATGACTTTTGAAAACCTCTATTAAAGCTCCTCTCGGCCGTCATCTATCACCTGCCCTGCCTTATTTCCCAAAGGTAGGTCAAGTTTTGCACCTTCTCTAGTAGGTATATCCACATACTGAATCAGAAAATATTCTTGTACACACTTAACAAATTCCTCTCCATCCAAGCCCTTAACACTATGGCAGTCCCAGTGTATATTTGGAAAGTTAAAATCCTAAAATCCCCTACCATATCTGTCCTATTATTCTTATAGATAACTGAGATCTCCTTACAAATTTGTTTCTCAATTTCCCAGACTATTGGGGGGTCTATAGTACAATCCCAATAAGGTGATTGTTCCTTTTAATTATTTCTCAGTTCCACCCAATTAACTTGGCTGGACGTATTCCCAGGAATATCCTTCCTAAATACAGCCATAATGTTACCCGTAATCGAAAACACCACTCCCCCTTCTCTCTCGCCCCCCGCTTCTACCACCTACATTCCAGCGTATCCTGTATCTATCAGCACTGTGCTACTGAGCTGTTCCAGGCCAAGCAATTTCTTGGCACCAAAGTTGTATAGGCACAACATGGTATTGTATTTGAGTTGGATTGTTCTGTTCTGATTTCACAGGATGGTAAAAGAAAGTAAAATTTGGAAGGCAGCTGCAATCCCTATAGTTTCTCTTTCCTGTTATAGCCTGTTTCTTGGATTATGTGGTCCCTTTAAGATTATATGGCTATACATGTGCTTCTTAAAAGAACAGCAGCTTGTACATGGCCTTTTTGTTCCATACACGGTGAATTTGTGTTTTGTCATCTGTATTCCTTCACCAAGAGGTGGCATTCAAGATATATAAAATGATTTACACTTTGTTGTTCATACAAGATCAAGGTGGTGTCAGAAAGGGGCTGCTGCCCTGGAGTTTGGCAGCTCCGACCAATTTTCTTCGTTTTATTTTGTTTTTTTTTCACTATGCCTTTACTTGTCTCTTGTCCTGAGCTTGGACGGCATCAGTGGTGGTGAGAGCCCACTGTGGATCTCAAGCGGACCGAACACAGACCTTGATTGAGCCTGGCACGGAGGATAGTGGGCCCAGTGCAGACGTCGAGCCCTTAATTACTTTTCCAGAGCATGCACAGGACCTGGCACTGGAATCAGCAGCTGCTACATTAACAGAGGTGACATTGGCAAGGTAGGTCCAGTGGCAAAAGTTGGGCGCCTGAGGATTGGTGACTTTATCGTTGGTTAGGTCTGGTACTGGCAGCAGCAAAGTTGTGGAAGGGCGTCACAGCGACATTGAAGTGGGCCCAGCAGTAAGGGATGTGACTCCGATGATGGTTGGTTCTGTTCATGCGGAGGCGGTGAGGAGTATTGGCCCAGTGGTGAAAGATGGCACCTGAGGATTGGTGACTTCATTGGTTGGGTCTTATGTAGACAGTGGCAGAGCGGTGGAGGAAGAATGGCAGCGCAGATATTGTTGATGGTGATAAGCTGGTTCAGGACAGATGGACTTTCTTTGAACTATATCTTTTTTCCTTTATTCTTAAATTATTCAAAATAGCACCGAATCATGGTGACAAGTGAAAGCTTTTCACTGTATTCTTATTGTAAAATACACATAACAATAAAATCATTCATTCAAAAATCATCCCTAATCGACAGGGAAGATGTGTTGTGGGGGCTGCCTGGAAGAAAAAAAACTTTTTTTAGGTATTTAGTAAAAGTTTCAGAAAGGATTTAGCACTATGTTGCTGGGAGTGGAGGGTTTCAGTTATAGGGATAGGCTGGGACTTTTTTCACTGGGGCGTAGGATGTTGAGGGGTGACCTTTTATAGAGGTTTATAAAATGGTGTGGGGAAACAATAAGGTGAATAACAAAGGTCTTTTCTCTAGGTTGGGGAGTTCAAAACTAGAGGGCATATTTTTATAGTGAGAGGAGAAAGATTTAAAAAGGACATGGGAGCAACTTTTTACAGAGTGGTTTGTATGTGGAATAAACTGCCAGAGGAAGTGGTGGATGCAGGTACAGTTGCAACATTTGAAAGAAATTTGGACAAATACATGAACAGGAAAGGTTTTCAGAGATATGGGCCAAATGCAGGCAAGTAGGACTAGTTTAGTTTGGGAACATGGTTGGCATGGACTAGTTGGACTGAAGGTTCTGCTTTCATGCTGTATGACTCTGACTCTGACCATTTTCTCATTTGCTTCAGAGAAGGAGTCAACAGTGGTCTGGAGCTCAATTTCTGAGTGAGCCCACAGACAAACAATATCCCTCTTCTGAAGCTCAATTTCTTTTTGGATTGTAGGCTGAATAGGTTGAAGAGTTTCCTATCACTCCTGGAGGCCAGCTGTAGTATTGGGATGAGGAAAATGGTAAAACAAGTTGCGGTCTGAAATTATTCTATTGGTGAGAATCACAGCTTGCATGTCATTGTGGATTAATTGGAAGATGGTAACAAGTTTCAGAATGGCTAAATTTGAACAAGATCCTTAACAATTAACTTAGTCAAAGTAGCTCGTGACAGAAAGAAGAGAGTTGGGATAAACTCATTTGTTTTTGGTTGGCAAGGTGTAACGAGTTGTATCGCACAGGGTTTAGTCATTGGGTTCCAACTATTTACAACTATATTAATGACTTGGATACAGGGATAGAAAGCACTGACGAAGTTTGCAGATGACAATGAAATAGGTGGGAAAGTAAGTTGCAGTGAAGAATTAAGAAGTTTAAAAATGGATATAGATAGGTTAGGTGATGAGCCACATTTGACAGTTGGAGTTCAACATGCACAAATGTGAGGTTATACATTTTGGCCAGAATAGAAACGTAATTAATTACCTATGTGGAGAGAAGCTTCAAAATGCTTCAGAACAGAGGGTTCTGGATGCCCTTGTGTATGAATCACAGAAAATTAGTATGCAGGCACAGCAGGTAATAAGGAAGGCAAATGAAATTTTGAAATATATTGCTAAGGGAGTAGTTTATAGAAGTAGGGAAGTAGAGGTTGGTTGGCTCGCCGAGGTGGTTTGTTGTTCTGCAGACGTTTCGTTACCGTGCTTGGTAACATCCTCATTGCAGCCTCTGATGAAGCATCGGTGTTTTCCCGCCTGGTTTTTAAACTCTGGGGTCCGTTGCTATGGATTGCCTCACTTCTGGGTTTCCTCCGTAGTGGAATGTATCTGGGGTCGAGTTCAATGTGTTTATTAATAGCATGCTTCGTGGCGCGTAATTTCTCTGTTGTATTTGTATAAATAAACACATTGAACTCGACCCCAGATACATTCCACTATGGAGGAAACCCAGAAGTGAGGCAATCCATAGCAACGGACCCCGGAGTTTAAAAACCAGGCGGGAAAACACCGAAGCTTCATCAGAGGCTGCAATGAGGATGTTACCAAGCACGGTAACGAAACGTCTGCGGAACAACAAACCAGCTCTGCGAGCCAACCAACCTCAACACCCACAACCCGAGCTACAGACCCACTCCAAAACCTTAGAGACCTATGGGCGCAACACGGTCAAACTGGCAAGGAAATGGGAAAACTACGCCAAACGAGAGAGCGCAACCCGCAGACAACTCTACTTCCTACATGGATGTCTCAGGAATCAGGTATTACCATGCTGTGTGAAGTACAAACCACCCATCAACAACCCACAAGCCCGGAAAACGGCAGAACAAAACGGCCGCAAGATGGTAAGGGTAATGATAAACGATGCACACAACCGGCTCCACAAATACAACAGAGAAATTACGCGCCAAAAAACGTTATTCCAGGAAGCTACCAATCAAGACTGGACAACCGACATGGAACGAGCCATTAACATCAGCCGACAGACCACAAGAACCAAGAAAAGACAGACTCTGCAAGACAAGCTAACCACACTTACCCACAAAAACGACAACAACAGAACTGACACGTGGATAAGGAACCTCCCCGACAGGAAACTGACAGACACTGAAAAAACCGTTCTCACCCGGGGACTGAACTACAACTACAGGGACACCAACAAAACGGAATGGCTAGCTACACTGGAAGCCACACTCAAGACCAACAATATCAACAAAGAAACACAACAAACTATAAGACAGACAGTAGCCCCGACACTAACTAGAAAGAGGGAACCCCACACCCTCACCACACGGGAACGACAAGCCCTGGACAGATTAAAGAAGG
>NW_025968279.1:0-11611 GCF_021869965.1 Rhincodon typus
AGACAATGGTGACATAGTAGATAACTGGATTTTTTAAAAGGCCTTCAATAATGTAACCCATAGTACCCTAATGAGTAAGGTTAGAGAAATGGAGTCTGGGGACAAGAAGTAGAATGGTTTGTCAACTGGCTTCAAGACAAAACAGAAGAGTTGTGAGTAAAGGATTGTTATTGAGTGACAAACAGTGGGCAGTGGTATTCCTCAAGGATCACTATTCATAGTTTACATTCCCAATTTAGATTTGGAATCAAAATACAATTTCCAAATTGTGATATGTGGAGGTATGGTCAGATACTGCAATATAGGAGGACTCCCTCTCTATCAGAACAGGCTAATTGGCAAATAAGGCTCAACACTAAATGTGAGCAAGTGCACATTATGAAAAAGAGAGGCACTAGAAAAAGGGGCAGAGACCATTCATAAGGATGATATCAGAAATGTGTGCATTGACATCAGGAAAATAAAATCAGGTGAGTTTTTGTTTTTTTTTAAAAAAAGGCTGAACAGGAACCAAATGGAAGTAATTAAAGTTATGAGAGGTTTTGAAAAAGACTGTTTCCTGAAACACATAAGAAAGGTCATCAATATAAGATAGTCATCAAGAAATCCTATATGGAATTCAGAAGAAGCTTCTCTAAACAAAGAGTAGTAAGAATTCACAGGTATCACCAGGAGTGGTTGAATTATATAACTTAGATGTATTCCAGGGGAAACTAGACAAACACGAGGGAGAAGAGAATAGTTGTCTCTTATATATTTGAATGAGGAAAGACGGAAGGAGGCTTGAGTAGAGCACATTCACTAAGATTGGTGATTGGGCTAGGCTTGTTCTGTGTCATGTATCTAACCTATACCAGTGGCTCCATAATATCAGTGGGATACTGGGGACCGAGTCCAATAACGCCAATACTGAATCTTCTCTGTGAACTTGGATAGATCCGTATCAGACTGATGGGAAACTTGGTTCCCATGAGAAGTGGTGTATCAGACTGGTAGTGCCAGAATGCTTAAACACTGTTTGTTTCAGTTTGATGTTTGACCATCGTCCACGATCTTGGCGTGAGCTCCCTTTACGATTAGCTGACTTTGGGGTTCTTCATCGCTATGAGTTTTCAGGCACCTTAACAGGATTAAGCAGAGTGCGTCGGTTCGAACAGGATGATGCTCACATCTTCTGTATGATAGAGCAGGTGAGTGAAATGTTGCATTCTGATCTCAGTCTCCTTTTTATTCAGAATCAGGTGTGGACCCTTATAACTTGAGCAGCAGTTGAAGTGCAGTTGAATTTGAATAAGTATTAGGAAAGCGGGTATGGGTAGTGTCAGGAATCTAACTTCAGGCACAGCAGATAAAGGAACAACTATGTGAAGGAGAGGGTGGTCAACTCAGGACTGAGGGTGTTGTACTTAAAGCAGCATATGAAGCAAAACAAATAAGGTTGTAGTGCAGATTGAAATTGGCAGGTACGATGTATTACAGAGTCATGGCTGTAAGGATCAGGGCTGGGTATCCAAAGATACATGTTCCATTGAAAGGACGGGCAGAGGGGCAGAATTGCCTTTTCAGTAAGAAATGAAATTAAATCTTAGCAAGAAGTGATAGATTCTAAACCTTCCGACTCTGTGAGTAGAATTGAGGAGCCATAAAGGGGAAAATGCGTCTGATGGGAACTGTGTACAGGCCTCCTCCAAATAGACAGGATGTGGGGAAGAATTTTCTTTTTTCATTAAGCGGAAGTTGGCATTAGTGGCTAGCATTTATTCCCATCCCTAGTTACACAGAGGGCAGTTAAGATTCAACCATGTTGCTAGAGGTCTGGAGTCACTTGTAGGCCTGACCAGATAAGGACAGCGGTTTCCGTCTGAAAGAACTTTAGTGAACCATATCAGTTTTACCTACAATCGTTTCATGGCCATCATTTGACCTTTAATTTCAGATTT
Source organism: Rhincodon typus (assembly GCF_021869965.1). Lineage (NCBI taxonomy): Eukaryota > Metazoa > Chordata > Chondrichthyes > Orectolobiformes > Rhincodontidae > Rhincodon > Rhincodon typus. Next base: position 1,941 of record NW_025968279.1, read on the forward strand.
TTATCGAATTTAAATTCTACCATCTGCCATGACGGAATTCAAAACCGAGTCCATAGAACATGCTCTGGGTCTCTGAATTAACAGTCTAGCGATAATACTACTGGGCCATCACCTCCCCAGGAGATGAAATAAATCAGGAGTAGAAAAGGCATGTAAGAAAGGCAGTATTGCAGTCATCATAAGGACTTCGATTATGGAGGTGGACTGGGAAAATCAGGTTGGTAGCAGATCTCCAGAAAAGGAATTTGTGGAATGTCTACAAGATGGTTTTTGGGAGCAGCTTGTTGTAGAGGCCACTGGGGAGCCGGTAATTCTGGATTTGGTGACGTGTAATGAGGCAGACCTGATTAGGGAGTTTAAGGTGAAGCAAACCAGGGGCAGTGACTATAATATGATAGAATTCATCCTGCTACTTAAGAAGGAGAAGATTGCATTAGATGTAATAGTATTACATGTGAGTAAAGCTAACTACAAAGACATGAAGGAGGACCTGGCCAGAGTTGCTTGGAAGGGGAGCCCATTAGAGAAGATGGTGAAGTAGTAATGGTAGGAGTTTCTGGGGGTAATTTGGGAGGCACAGCAGAATTCATCCCAAGGAAGAAGAAACATATTAAGGGAGGATGAGGCAACCATGACTGACAAGGGAAATCAGGTACTGCATGAAAGCAAAGCAAAAAGCATACAATGTGATGAAGAATAGTGGGAAGCCAGAGGATTGGGGAGCTTTTAAAAACCAACAGAGGATAACTAAGAGAGCATTAAGTGGGGGGAGAAGATGAAATATCAGGGTAAGATAGCTGGTAATATAAAAGAAGATTGTAATAGTTTCTTTGATATCTGAAAGGTAAGTGAGAGGCAAGAGTGGACATTGGATGGACCGCTGGAACATGAAGCTGGACAAATAGTAATGGGGAACAAAGAAATGGCAGAGAAACTGAGTAGGTACTTTGCATCAGTTTTTGTAGTGGAAGATATCAGTAGCATATTAGTACTTCAAGAGAGCCTGGGTAGAGGTGAGTGTAGTGGCCATCACTAAGGAGAAGGTGTTGGGGATCTTGAAAGGTCTGAGGATGGATAAATCACCCAGACCGGATGGACTACACCCCAGAGTTCTGAAGGAGATAGCTGACGAGATTGTAGAGGCATTGGTGATCATTCAGGTATCACTGGAGTCAGGGAGGATCACCCGAAGACTGAAAAATGGTTAATGTACCGTTCTTGGTTTAAGAAGGGAGGGAGGCAGAAGACAGGAAGCTATAGGACAGTTAGTCTGACCTTGGTTGTTGGTAAGATTTTAGAGTCCATTATTAAGGATTAGATTGCTGAGTACTTGGAGGTGCATGGTAAAATAGGGCTGAGTCAGCACAACTTTATCAAGGGATGGTCATGCCTTACAAATCTGTCTGAATTCATCAAGGAGATTGCAAGCAAGTTAGACAAAGGAGAGCCAGTGGATTTGATCTGTTTGGATTTCCAGAAGGTCTTTGACAAGGTGCTACTGAACAAATTAATAAGAGCCCACAATGTTAGAGGCAAGGTTAGAGGATTGGCTGACTGGCAGAGGCATTAATTAGGGATAAAGAGGTCTTTTTCAGCAACTAGATGGGTCCTACAGCAGTTAGTGTTGGTACCACAACTATTCACATTATACATTGACAATCTGGATGAAGGATCTGAAGGCAGTTGCTGAATTTGCAGATGACACAGATATGTGGAAGAGCATATAGTTTTAAGGAAGCGTGGAGGTTGCAGAAGGACTTGGACAGGCTAGGCAAGTTGGCAAAGATATGCAGATACAATACAGTCTGGGAGAGTATGACGTTATGCACTCTGGGGGGAAGAATAGAGGTATGAACTATTTCTAAATGGGGAAAAGCTTCAGAAAAATGAAGCACAAAGGGAGACGGGAATCTTAGTTCAGGATACTATTAAGGTTAACATGCAGGTTAAGTTGGTAGTTAGGAAGGCAAATGTAACTTTAGCATTAATTTCAAGAGGACTAGAATACAAGAGCAAATGTGCACTGCTGAGGCATATAAGGCTGTGGTATTTGGAATACTGAGAGCAGCTTTGGGTCCCCTATCTAAGGAAGGATGTCCTGGCATTGGAAGGTATCCAGAGGTGGTTTCCAAGAATGATCCCGGGGATGAAGGGCTTGTTATATGAAGATTAGTTGAAGACTCTGGGTCTGTGCTTGATCAAGTTTAGAAGGATTTGGCGGGGGGGATCTGATTGAAATGTACAGAATACTGAGAGCTCTGGACAGAATCAATGTAGAAAAGTTGTTTTCATTCGTTGGGTTGACCAGGACCTGAGGTACAGCCTCAGGGTGATGAGATGACCTTTTCTAACTGAGATGAGGAATTTTGTTAGCCAGAGGGTAGTTAATCTGTTAACTCATTTCCACAGAGGGCTGTGTAGGCCAAATCGTTGAGTGTATTTAAGATAGAGATAGGTAGGTTTTTGATTGGTAAGGAGTTCAAGGGTTATGGAGAGGAGGCAGGAGAATGCAGTTGAGAAACATATCAACCATGATCGAACAGCAGAGCAGACTTGGTGGGTCGAACAGCCTAATTCTGCTACTATATCATATGCTTTTATAATTCCCATTTTTTGTTCTGAAGTTATTCTCCTTAAGGTGATGACTGTCTTTGTGGGGGACATTGCTTGAAGGTGCTGATTTTATAGAGGTTTTGGCTTATTAGTCAAAAGTCAAGGCATACAGAAACTGAAGATAACATTCAGACAGATCTGCGCGTTCAGGTTCACAGTTTGCTGAAAGTAGCAACACAGGTAGCCAAGGTGATTAAGAAGGCATATGGCTGCTTGACTTCATTGCCCGGGGTGTGGAGTACAAGAGTTGGCAAAATATGTTGCAGCTATATAAAACCCTTGTTAGGCCGAATTTGGAGTATTGTGTGCAGTTTTGGTCATCACGCTACCAGAGGGATGTGGAAGCTTTGGAGAGAGTGCAGAGAAGATTAACCAGGATGTTGTCTGGTCTCCAGGGCATTGACTATGAGGAAAGGTTAAAAAGTCTAGGATTGTTTTCACTGGAAAGACAGTGGCTGAGAGGAGACCTGATAGAGATCTACAAAATTATGAGATTCATAGATAGGGTGGATAGTCAAAGGTTTTTTCCAGGGTTGAAGTTTCAATTACAAGGGGGCACAGATTCAAGGTCAGAGGGGGAAGGTTTAAGGGAGATGTGCAAGGGAAGTTTTTCACGCAGAGAGTGGTAGCAGCCTGGTATGCACTACCAGAAGAGGTGGTGGAAGTGGGCACATTGAAGACATTTAAGAGGCACCTAGATGGGTACATGAATAGGGAGGGAATAGATGGATATGGTTCAAAGAATGGCAGGTTTGTTTTTAGATTAATTAGGGCATGATGGTTGGCACAGACTTGGAGAGCCGAAGGGCCGGCTCCTGTGCTGTACTTTTTCATTTGTTGATTTTCTTCAAGCTTAAAGTAGCTTTGACTACAGAGAATAGAGAGAACTCCTGAGTTGATGGAGATTGGAAGACTTTTCACTATCTTGTTAACAGCCCCAAGCAGTTCAGGTACATGAGAGCCAATCACACAGATGATTGTAGGAAGATGACCTTTTTCATTGATAACTGGTCACTGGTCCGCAGACTAATCAGTTGCTTATTACTGGCTGAATCTATACTTGTACACAGCCTTTGGCTCTAGTTCATCTGCAAACCATCTCTCATTGCTAGAGCCTGCAGTTGTGTATTTACAATGAGTATCAGACTGCTTGCTTAGTTTTTCAAACAGTTCTTTTCCCATTTCAATCCATAATTAGAAATACAGAAAAATAAAACATGGCCCTTAAAGATGGCTAATTTATCCAATGCTCCTGTTTCTTTTTGACTTTATTGGTTTGAAGTTGGTGACTGTTCTTATTTTACTTGTTCTCCTTTTACAGGTTGATGAGGAGATAAGTGAATGTCTGGACTTTATCCGGTCGGTGTATGGAGTGTTTGGCTTCAGTTTCCAGCTCATCCTTTCCACACGGCCGGAAAAGTTTCTGGGCGATCTGCACTTGTGGAATCAGGCGGAAAAGGCAAGTGATTGCTGGACTGTTGGCTAATAGTGGAAAGAGTAATTGGTGCTGATGGTGAATTGGCTTGACATCAACAATGTGTGGCTGCAATCATCATTTCATGTTGCAAAAAGGAAACTGGACTTAGTCTGTATGGAGAGCTTTTCAAACCAACACTGATTATCTGATAAAACCAATTCTGTATTTCTAAGTTATCACGTCCCCAATTGAAAAGGAAGCTGTTTGCAGCACAGTAAATATGACCTCTGCTGCCTCCATTCTTGCTGTGTACCCCTTGGAGTGAGACCAGACATTGCAGAGACAACTTGCTCTGTTTTTAACTCATGCTCTCAGCAAAATTGATGCAGACATTGGGACGATATACATTGACCAATGTGAACTTTTGAACTCCAATGAGATAAATGCTGTGAAAGACCAGTTTTAAACAAATATAACAGTAAAACAAGCTGTGAGTGATACTGAGTTTCATGTTTTTATTTCTTGTGGTTTAGCAGTTGGAGTGCTGTTTGAATGCATTTGATGAGCAGTGGAGACTGAGTGCGGGAGATGGAGCATTTTATGGACCAAAGGTTAGTGTAGGATATTGCTGCATTGTGTAGTTATCTCCTCAAATCTTCCATGCACTTTCTAATTCTCTGATTCATTGTAGATCGACATTGAGATAAAGGATGCTCTAGGCCGATACCATCAGTGTGCTACCATCCAGCTGGACTTTCAGCTGCCCATTCAGTTTAATCTGGTGTACGTTAGGTGAGTACAGCTTTGATGATATTATGATCATGTTTTTGATTTTCCATTTGTAATGTCTGCACTCTTTTTGGGGTTAATGGGTGCAACAGTTGCTCTATGGTAATCAGATAACAATATAGAATCCAGCTCTACAAACTGGACTATTCAAATTCTCTGTGTCAGAGTGTGCTGATTGTAACTTGGACAACAGTCAGGCTTGTTGGATGTGGGTTTAGATTTTATTGTCACGTGTACTCAAGTACAGCAGTACAGAGGAACAGTGAAAAGTGTACAAAGTCTGTGGCAACATCTTAGTATATAGAAGACAGGATTAAAAATATCAGAAATAAAAGAAACAGCTAAAAGAAAAGGAAACGTCCAGATCACTCCCCCGCCTCTCACGAGTCCTCGCCACCAGAAAAAACAAAGCCCCAAAGTCCATTCTTCAGTCTGTGAACACTCGGGTGCCATAAGACCCCACACACTGCCGCAGCCGGAACACTTCTGCTGTCAGGTACCCGGGACCAGCCATGGTGTGGATCTGAACCACTGCTGCTGGAACTGTGTAGCTGTTCTTCAGCACCATCTTGCCTCCACCATGCCGTCGTCATGAGTCTGCACTGGACAAATCTTGGCAATACAACTGCCGCTGAAGCAGTCTGGTCCTGAACTAGGCTCCAGCCACTGCTAACACACTGGGAAGGAACCACTCCCACAGCTGCCGATGGTCCAGGAAGGGGACCGCTGCCAACACTTTGGGGGACCACTGCTGCCAGAAAAGAAACAAAAGAGAAAAAGAAAGAGCAAAAGTAGAAGAAAGAGGGGAAAAAAGAAAGGCAGATGGAAGTGGATGCTTCTTGAGCTCAAGACCTGGGCCTGAATGCTGCTACTCCGCTGCCATCATCTTGAAATGATAAGTAAGTAGCTTGAGTTCATATGTGAATAAAGGCGACTTGGTTGAGCTTCTGGTTAATAGCAGCTCCTATTGACCATGACGACACTGACTTCAGGGAAGCTTGACAATAACCAAGTTGAGCGGGGGGTTGCCTGGAATTTGTGGAAAAAGTCATTATTTTTGTCATGCTGTTGCTAGTTCGTTTTCCTGTTTTCTATAGTAAAGATGGAACAAGTGGAAGCCACCCAGTTATCATTCACCGTGCTGTGCTAGGATCGCTGGAACGCATGGTGGCAATTCTTGCTGAAGACTATGCTGGGAAATGGTAACGTTTCAAGTACTTGGTGTGGCAGAGTAAATGTCTCACTTGGAAATTGTGCTGGTCTTGCCCTCTCTGGTTTCAGAGTTCGAGTGTTATTACAGAATCACCTCCATTCACTGTGAGTGAATTCCTCAAGTGAGTGCCCCTGTGAAGCTGCAGAGCTGCCTCATTATGTTTTATATCTACAGTGTAAGTTATCCACTTGAGGCAGTCGTGTGCATGGAACTGGGAAGAGCTGGAATGGGTTGCTTAACATGAAGTGAATTGGGTTCCTGATTCTAGATTTCAAAGGCCTGTTGATACTGTATTGTGACCCACCTTAAATCCCTCCACTCACCCTGTTCATATTGAATACAAAGCTTTTCTGATCTGGATCTGTAATTTATTGTACTTGATTGGCTCTTCTTTCACAAAACACTTTCAGACAGGAAGACTTCAGTCCCATCTGTCTGAGCTCAACTGGATCCTTCAGATCCAAGAGTTGAGAGTCTGATAGCTAAGATCCTGTAAACATACTTTGGATTCACTTCCTGTCCAACTTTGTTATTTTAGAAGTGGCTAAAATGCTGAAATAATCAGCTATTTTATTCTGAGTGCAACAATGCTGTTGGGTGAAAGAAGGCAACAGGTGAGTAAATGTGTTATTAGGAGATTATTAATGTCAGTGAAAACATTGCAAGCATTTAAAATGTGATCAGATGGTCAGTCAGGATTAGACCAGAGCTTGTAATGATTTATCCCTCAACCAGTGTTCCTTGAGGGCCATCACTGGGAAAGGTGATATTGGTCTAATTGTTAGCCTTTCTAATGACCCCTCTGAGCTCAAGTTGACTTCCTCCTAAGACTTTTTTCTCCATGATTCTCACTTTGCTTTTGTCCCTATCCCATCTGGTCAACCACTCAGCTCCGTGACTGTATTCTCTGTTGAGATTTATAAATGAACTGCAGGACTTTTCCTCTAAGCTATTCTTTGCAGTTTGCATTATGGGCATGCTGGACGGAAGGTGCAAGATATTAGATCATCACCGTTCGTCTGGCACTGCAGCTGCATAACGTTATCCTTTCCACCTGTTCCCAAAACTATTTACTTGTCAAATATGTTTCACAAACCTGTTGTTCATCTGTGTTTCCTGCAAGGAAATTGATTTATTGTCTGGCTGAATGTTTCAAATGATATTTACTTTTAATAAAACCACTTATAAATGTAATGGTGTCTGTGAGAAACGTCTGAAAGGATGATAGAGATGGAAAACTCATTGCATTTAAACTAGATTTTTTCATATCTGTTTGGACTACAGACTAAGAATTGGAATGTAGGATTTTCAGGTGAAATGAAGGAGCATTTCACCCGTACCACCTCCAATCTTTTGTATTGTATTTGCTGCACCCAGTGTGGCCTACTCTACATTGGAGAAACCAAATGCAGACTAGGTAACTGCTTTGCAGAACACCTCTGGTCTGTGCACAAACATGACCCTGACCTTCCTATAACTAGTCATTTTAACACAGTATCCTGCTCACATGCCCACTTGTCTGTCCTTGGCATGCTGCAGTGCTCATGTGAATCTCAGTGAAAACTGGAGGAGAAATATCTCATCTTTAAACTAGACACTTTACAACCTTTTTGGGCTCAATATTGAGTTGAACACCTTCAAATTGCGAACCTATCCCTTCCCTTTCTTTTAGCTTTGCTTGTTACTTTTTCTGCCACCATGTCCCTCCCCTGCACTCCAGTGAGACTGTATGTTCTTTTCAGTCTGGCAGTTAGATGCATCATTGTTCTGCCATTCTCTCATTCTGATCATTTAATTTCAACTATCCACAAATCAAGCCTGCTTCGTCATTTGATAAGTTTATGATTGGGGCCGGAACTCCATTTTCCTCCCTTGTTGACCAAAAATCTGCCTTAAATAGACTGTATGATCTAGCCTTTTCTGCTCCTTCTGGAAGAAAATTGCAAAGTCTAATGACCTTATGAGAGGAGAACTTAGAAATTACTTCTCATCCTCATCATAAATGGATGAACTGTTATTTTTCTCTGTGTCCCATCATGGGAAACATCCTGCCTTTCCAAGCAATTTCAGAACCTTAAATATTTCAATTAGATGGCTTCTAATTCTTCTGCACTCCAATGTATATAGGCCAAAACTGCTAAATCTTATTGCAGAGACAGTGGCCGAGTGGTATTATTGCTATTAATCTCGGAACGTGGCTCATGTTTTGGGGACCCTAGTTCAGATCCTGCCGTGGCAGATGGTGGAACTTGAATTCAATAAAGAATCTGGAATTAAGAGTTTAATGTTGACCATGAAACAATAACTGATTGTGAGGAAAAACCCAGTTGGTTCACTAATGTCCTTTAGGAAATCTGTTAACCTTACTTCGTCTGACCTACATATGACTCCAGACCCACATCAATGTAGTTGACTCATAACTGCCCTCTGGGCAGTTAGGGATGGACAATAAATGCTGGTCTAGCCAGCAAGGCCCACATCGTGTGAATGAATAAAAAACACTTCTGAACTGCTTTGAATGCTTGTACGTGTCTCCTTAAATAAGCAGACCACTGTTGTACCTAACAGTCTTGTGTGATCTCAAAAATGTTGTAGGAAGATTTTCCCAACCAGTGCTATGAAGGTCAACATTCCTGATTACTTGAGGTACTTGCTTGACAACCCCACATTTTCCCACATTATACCCTATCTGCTAAGTTTTTGCCCATTCATTTAAGTAGGTGTTTGATTCTCTGGAATCTGTCCAAAATGATTCTTAGCTCTTAGTGTGCTTGGTTTTGTTTTTTTCCCCTCTGAGCCTGGAAACTTTTAATCTCAAATGACTTTGTGAATATTTTCCCCCGTGATTCTTCTCTCACAAGCTAGGTGAATCCTCCAGCCTCATATTAATTCCGCATGAATTTGGTCTTCTCAATTAAACACGAGCTTCCCACCTACATTTTTGTGCAGTGAATCATAGTGTCTTGCTGCCTGTATCTGCTTTCATTCTCCCATATCCTGAGCTAAATTTTGAATGTTTCAGGGATATCTTGGGCTTTGAGAAGAAACTTTTTTTTTTATCTCCACGACAATGTGAGTCACATAGACTTTGTATCGAGTTAGAAATACTGATTAACTATCTTCGAGAGAGCAACTGTCTTTTATTTGAAGTAAGTTGACTGATTAAAGCCTAATTGTTTACAAGATAACATCCTGAGCACTTTTTTGGAATTTGGAGACACTCTGTCTATCCATTGTTAGCATACAGGTTGCTGCCATTGCTTTTAAGCATCAACACCCTTTACCTCCTTCCTAATAACAATCAGGGTCCCCTTTAAAGACCAGTAATCCAACTAACCAATCTTGCTGTCAGAGAAACTTCAGAACCGGTCACATGAATACCCTTCATGTTACCTTTGATTAAAGCAATTTAAATCGGGGACAATGAAAGCAGCTTTAGGCAGCAAGGCGAGAGGAAAAATCTCGAGAGGGAAAATTTACCAAAAGACAGTTCTAAGCTTAAAAGTGATTCAGAGATAGTGGGAACTGCTGATGCTGGAGAATCTGAGATAACAAAGTATAGGGCTGGATGAACACAGCAGGCCAAGCAGCATCAGAGGAGCAGGAAAGCTGACGTTTCGGGTCTGGACCCTTCTTCGA
>NW_025968279.1:12011-25000 GCF_021869965.1 Rhincodon typus
AAACGTCAGCTTTCCTGCTCCTCTGATGCTGCTTGGCCTGCTGCGTTCATCCAGCTCTACACCTTGTTATCTAAGATTAAAAGTTCCTGGGCTAATAAAGGGAAAAACCACAAGTAAACATAGGATCCAAGAATCACCACAACATAACCTTGAACATTTCATTTTTAACAATGGGAGGCTGAGATAATACCTTGTAAAGGGTAAATTCCTGTCACTTGTTAGAAATTCAAAGTTAATTATTGGTGAAATTTTTTGACTGTTTCTTCTTTTCAATATAGGCCATTCTGGCTGTCTCCACGTCAGATTATGGTAATCCCTGATGGACCAGCCTGTGAGGAGTATGGTCAGAGGGTGAGCAGAGCTGAATGTAACACTTTATATATCTTTGTCTTCATATATCTTTATGTAAAGCAATCTTTAACCCTACTTCTTTTAGGTTTGTCAAGAGTTTGTTGAAGCAGGTTTCATGGCCGATGTGGACCTTGATCCTGATGTCTTGTTGAATAAGAAGATCCGAAATTCTCAGCTTGCTCAGTATAATTTCATTCTAGGTAAATAAAATCAGATGCTCCCATTATACTTTGAAGATCCAATTTTTCCAGTCTCTGCATCTCTCTTTCCCTCTCTTTGCATGGTCTTGAATATGTTGGGCCCAATTCCCAAAGGATCCCTTTCACAATCAGTCTTGTCCATGTGGCTATTTGGTTTGTAGTCGCTGTGGGATGTGGAGAGATTCTATTCAAGTTCCTTATTCAAAATGCGTAAATCACATGGTGTCCCAGTGTGTCAACCATTGTACCCACAAGTTGGTGCGGTGCACTGTTGTTTTAACTTGTAATGTTGGTAATGTGGAGTCGAATGGAATGATCGAGGTTGAGATCCTCCACTGCAGTAAGTTTCATTTCTCACTATGCTTGGAGTTGGATCACATAGGATTCAGGGAAAGCTTGTTAATTGGATACAAAATTGGCTTGACGGTAAGATACAGAGGGTGGTGGTGGAGGGTTGTTTTTTGGACTGTAACCAGCAGTTTTCCACAGGGATCAGTGTTGGGTCCATTGTTATTTGTCATTTATATAAACAATTTGGATGAGAATTTAGGAGGCATAGTTAGTAAGTTTGTGGATGACACCAAAATTGGTGAAATAGTTGTCAGTGAAGAAAGTTATCTAAGATTACAAAGGTATTTTGATCAATTGGGCCAATGGCCTGAGGAGTGGCAGATGAAGTTTTGTTTGGATAAATGAAAGATGCTGCGTTTTTGTTAAAGTGAACGAGGGCAAGACTGACGCAGTTAATAGTAGGACCCTGGTAGTGTAGGGGTTCAGGTACATAGTGCTTTGAAATTTGAGTGACAGGTAGACAGGGTGGTTAAGAGGCGTTTAGCATATTTGTCTTCATTACATTGAAGTTATACATGACATTTGTGAGACCAGTTTTGGAGTATTGTTTACAGTTCTGGTGAACCTGTTATAGGAAGGCTATTGTTAAATTGGAGAAGGTTCAGAAAAGATTCTCCAGGATGTTGCCAGGACTGAACAGTTTGAGTTATAAAGAGTGGCTGGATAGGCTGGGACTTCTTTCACTGGAGCTTGAAGGGTGACTTTTGTTATGAGCCAGACCAGACCCCCTCAAAATATTTTAAGAAGACAGCCTAACATTTTCTTACTTTGGAGTTGGGACGTCACGTTGAAGGCGTACAGGACATTGGTTAGGCCACTTTTGGAATACTGCATTCAATTCTTGTCTCCCTGCTATGGGAAGGATGTTGTGAAACCTGAAAGGGTTCAGAAAAGATTTACAAAGATTTGCCAGGCTTGGAGGGTTTGAGCTGTAGGGAGAGACTGAATAGACTGGGGCTAATTTCCCTAGAGAGTTGGAGGCTGAGGGGTGACCAATGAGGTTTATAAAATTATGAGGGGCATGGATAGGATGAATAGCCAGGGTGGGGGGAAGTTCGAAACTAGAGGGCATAGGTTTAAGAACATAAGAACTAGGAGCAGGAGTAGGCCATCTGGCCCCTCGAGCCTGCCCTGCCATTTAATAAGATCATGGCTGATCTTTTTGAGACTCAGCTCCACTTACCCGCCCGCTCACCATAACCCTTAATTCCTTTACTGTTGAAAAATTTGTCTAACCTTGCCCTAAAAACATTCAGCGAGGTAGCTTCAACGCTTCACTGGGCAGGGAATTCCACAGATTCACAACCCTTTGGGTGAAGAAGTTCCTCCTGACCTCAGTCCTACATCTGCTTCCCTTTACTTTGAGGCTATGCCCCCTAGTCCTAGCCTCACCTGCTAGTGGAAACAACTTCCCTGCCTCCACCTTATCTATTCCCTTCATAATCTTATATGTTTCTATAAGATCTCCCCTCATTCTTCTAAATTCCAATGAGTATAATCCCAGCCTATTCAGTCTCTCCTCATAATCCAACCCTCTCAACTCTGGAATCAACGAGTGAATCTCCTCTGCACCCCCTCCAGTGCAAGTATATCCCTTCTCAAGTATGAAGACCAAAACTGCACACAGTACTCCAGGTGTGGCCTCACCAGGACCCTATACAGCTGCAGCATAACCTCCCTGTTTTTAAACTCCATCCCTCCAGCAATGACAGACAAAATTCCATTTGCCTTTTTAATTACCTGCTGCACCTGCAATCCTACTTTTAGCGATTCATGCACAAGGACACCCAAGTCCCTCTGCACAGCAGCGTGCTTCAATTTTTTACCATTTAAAACATAGTCCATTTTGCTGTTATTCCTATCAAAATGGATGACCTCGCACTTATCAACGTTGTACTCCATCTGCCAGACCTTTGCCCACTCACTTAGTCTATCTATATCCCTCTGCAGACTTTCAGTGTCTTCTGCACACTTTGCTCTACCACTCATCTTAGTGTCATCTGCAAATTTTGACACACCACACTTAGTCCCCAACTTCAAATCATCTATGTAAATTGTAAACAATTGAGGTCCCAACACTGATCCCTGAGGCACACCACTAGCCGCTGACGGCCAACCAGAAAAACACCCATTTACCCCTACTCTTTGTTTTCTACTAGTCAACCAATCCTCTATCCATGCCAATACATTACCTGTAATACCGTGGAACTTTATCTTATGTAGCAGCCTTTGGTGTGGCACCTTGTCAAATGCCTTCTGGAAATCCAGATACACCACATCCACAGGTTCCCCATTGTCCACCATGCAAGTAATGTCCTCAAAGAATTCCACCAAATTAGTTAAACATGACCTACCCTTCATGAACCCATGCTGGGTGTTCACAATGGGACAATTTATATCCAGATGTCTTGCTATTTCTTCCTTAGTGATAGATTTAAGGTGAGAGGGGTAATATTTAAATGGGACCTAAGGGCAACGTTGTCACACAGAGGGTGATACGTGTATGGAATGAGCTGCCAGAGGAAGTGGTAGAAGCTGGTACAACTACAACATTTAAAAGGCACCTGGGTAGGTATATGGATAGCAACGGTTTAAAGGGATATGGGCCAAGTGCTGGCAAATGGGACTAGATTAATTTAGGATATCTCAGCAGATCTGGCAGCATCTGCGAAGGAAAAAACAGTTAACATTTCGGGTCTGGTGACCCTTCCTCAGACCCTTCCCAGTTTTGTGGAGGGGTCACTGGACCCGAAACATTAACTCTGTTTTTTCCTTCACAGATACTGCCAGACCTGCTGAGCTTTTCCAGCAACTTTGCTTTTGTTCCTGATTTACAGCATCCACAGTTCTTTAGGTTTTTAATTTAGGATATCTCATTGGCATGGACAAGTTGGACCGAAGCATCAGTTTCCATGCTGTACAGCTCTATGACTCTAAATGTAACATGCTGTGTTCCAGATGCAACGTGACTGGTCAAACTACTCAACGTTAGGCAATACACAATTTATTTAAACACAGTACTTAAAATACAACTAGAGAAAGAGGAATTCAAATTAACTCAACTCTGTTGGAAACTTGACACAATAACAGATACAGTAACTATTATTCATAAGCTGTTCCAATATAGTAACATCCTATAAACACACCCCTTGACAAAAAGGAAAATTTAGACACAAATTCTCGCATGTAGTTCTCCCATTCAGGAGGTAAAAGATATCAAGAGAAAATTCATAGAGAGTAGCAGTTGGGAGACATTCTCTGAAGCTTCCAACTCTGTTGAGACCCCAATAGTTGCTGATGCTACTGAAAAACCAAAACCCAGAAATCGTAATCTGCGAGAACTGGTCACACCCATGCAGGCTGTTTAAAGAAGAAACCAAGATCTCCCAAGATGTTTACTCAAGTGGTCTTAACTAGCCAGCTCAGTATCTCTGCCTTACAACCTCTCTTGTTAAAAAAAAAATAACCAGGACAAAATAACCTTTTAAGTGATAGCATTGACACACACTTTATAGAGGTTTATAAAATCATGAGGGACATACATAAGGTGACAAGCAAAGATCCTTTCCCTAGGATGGGGGTGTTCAAAACTAGGGGGCATATTTTTAATGTGAGAGAAGAAAGATTTTAAAGGGACCTGAGGGGACAGCTTTTTCACACAGAGGGTGGTTTGTATGTGGAATTACTGTCAGAGGAATAGTAGATGAAGCTACAGTACAACATTTAAAACACATGTGGACATGTACATGAATAGAAAAGGTTTAGAAGGACAGGGACCAAAAGCAGGCAAGTAGGACTAGTTTAGTTTAGGAAACTTGGTTGGCGTCGACAAGTTGGACCAAAGAGTCTGTCTCCATGCTGTATGAGTGTATGACTGTTGGACAGAGGTGTCTCCAACATGAAGGTGTTGGGGCTAATAGCTAAGGGTGTGTCAACATGGAAATTTCAGGATGGAAGGAGCGAGGTGTCTCAGAAGTTCATATTTCTAAAGCTTCTGCTACCAGAGGATAGCATTGCCCCATCTGCAACAACACAACTGAATCAGAAGGAACAACAGGTAGCCCTTATTTAATAGAGATAGTAGGAACTGCAGATGCTGGAGAATCTGAGATAACAAGGTGTAGAGCTGGATGAACACAGCCTGCTGTGTTCATCCAGCTCTACACCTTATCATCTTAGCCCTTATTCAATGTTATGTTTCTTCAGAATTGTTACTCTATCTGGAATGGCCTTCAGAGAATCATAGGTTCCCATAGGAAACTGTGTTAAAGCCAATGTTGTATTCCTTTGGATGTTATCTTGCCCCAAAAAGCTAATGTATAAGTTGAGCTACTTTACCAGAGAAGTGCAGCACAGTGCATTCCTAGCTGAAGTGACTTAATGGATGAATGATTTATTTATTGTCACATATGTCTTTAGGGTACAGTGAAAAGTGATTTGTCACCACAATCCAGCACCATGTGAGGTACAATAAGGATAAAAAGAAATTACTTAAGTAAGAGTTCATCTTGCAAAGTAAAGTAGACCACTGCAAATAAGAAAAATACTGCATTACTACACTTTGTTTGAAAATGGTATTGAATGTACCAAATACATGTTTCCAACCACAATCCCATAATTTGCAAACAGTACCACAGTACTCCATATGTTAGCACTGAATCAGTGCTGATTAGTTGTGAGCTATTATAAATTAAGTCCTTGTTGATATAACTTTATTTCCATTATTAAGTGCATGACATTCCCCTCTACCATAGAAACTCTTGTTTAATTGGTACTTCATCTTAAAAATGACTCCGTACACAACATGAGGTTGGTGGGATATTCCTGTTGATTCCTCTGTATGATGCCTGGGCAGTTTTCTGTCTCGGAAATTCATTGAATTAATGGTTGTACTTCCTATCTGACACCAGCAGCAATGACACAAGCTGAAATCTAGCTTTTCCATTTACTCATCTCTCTGAATCTAATGATCACATCGTACTAGATCACTAGAGGGCTGTGATCAGGGCTACTGATCTGAGGAATACACCATGTAAAACCAGAAATGCCAATCTAACAATGAAACGGGCTCTTCAAAAAAGTCCAACCATTGCCCCATTTCATGTTACAATGTTAAACCAGGGATATCTGTATAATGGAGATAAAATTGGGCAGAATTCAGTAAAGGTTTATTAAGTTGTGACCTACACAAGAGTGTGAGTGAAGATGAAAACAACGAACAACAACCAGAATAACTGTGTTAAAGCTTTTATTTACTGCAAGAAACGGTGACGCAGTCACCCTTGAATACTGGAACCTGTACTGTTGTCTTGATTTGTTTAAATGTTTGCTACAGGAATTTTGTTGCACAGTCAGTGAACTAGACTGGAAATTGAGTAACTTTTAATAAAATCTCTCTGCCTGTAGTGGTCGGGGAGAGGGAGAAAGCAAATCATTCGGTTAGTGTCCATACAGGAGACAGCAAGGTACATGATGAACTCTCTGTGGTTGCAACTATAGAGAAAATGAAGCATTTGCAGCAACTACGTAAAATGAGGGCTGAAGAGGACTTCTAACTGCCCATCTTTACGTTGAATGGATGATAGTCAACAGTGAAAAACATTGAAAGAACTATTTAAAATAAACCTCATTAATTGAAGCTTCATTGTTCATGTTCTGGACTGGAAGGAATTCTGTATAAGTGTGAAACATGGCTAATCCAATTTTGGTATTTATCTGTAGTTTAATGAAATTGTTTGAGATATTTTTAGTTATGTCTAACAAAGATTCAGTAACTTGTTTGTGGAAACTGCTTTCACAACTGGTGCTCCAATTCCATTGCATGAAGGAAATAAAGGTAAATGTAATCACAGAAACAAAAACAAGAGTTTGTTTTTATCGAATTTTGTGCAGCTCTCTGGTTTCCTGGCTTTATGACTCATCTTCTGATGGCTTAGTGTGTGAGACATACACTTGGTCTGGTTTTGAGATATATGGATTGCAAGGTTCACTTCATGTAGGTCTGTGCTGAGATTACTGATCTTTCTATATTACAAGTTCAAGTATTGATTCTGAAAGCTATGGCTGTCTTTCCATGGTTCATTTACATCACACTGAGCTCTAGAATGCATCAGCAGCAGAATTGCACTTAAGCACAATCTGTAACCTCAAAGCCCAGCATATCTCCCACTCAACCATTACCATCTAGCCAAGGCGTCAATCCTGGTTCAATAGAGTGTCCAGGAGCAGCACCAGGCATATCTTAAGAATGAGGTGTCAACCTGGTGCAGCTGCCAAACAGCATAAACAAAAAGTGATGGACAGAGCTAAACGATCCTGCAGCCAATAGATTAGATCCAAGCTCTGCAGTTCTGCCACATCCAGTCATGAATAGTGGTGGACAATTAAACAACTCACTGGAGGAAGATGTTCCACAAATATTCCCATTGTCAATGATAGAACAGCCCAACACATCAGTGCAAAAGATAAGGCTGAAGCATTCAAAACAGTCTTCGGCCAGAAGTGCCAAGTGGATAATCTATCTCAAAAAATAAAACCCAAAGAACTGCGGAAGCTGGAAATCAGTTCAAAAGAAGGCTCACTGTACCGAAATGTTAAGTCTGCTTTCTATTTCCAGATGATCCATTTCGGCCCCCCCGACAAGTAGCTTCCAGCATTACAGATACCAGTCTTTAGTCAATTTGATTCATATATCAAGAAATGGTTGATAATGTTCTGGGGACCCAGGTTCGAATCCCACCACGGCAGATGGTGGAATTTGAATTCAATAAATATCTGAAATTAACAGTCTAATGATAGCTGTGAATCCATTGTCGATTGTCAGGAAAAACCCATCTGGTTCACTAATGTCCTTTAGGGAAGGAAACTGCCATCCTTACCTGGTCTGGCCTACATGTGACTCCAGACCCACAGCAATGTGGTTGACTCTGAACTGCCCTCTTGGCAATATTGGGGTGGGCAATAAATGCTGTCTAGCTGGCGATGCCCTCATCCCGTGAATGAATAAAGAAAAAAAAATATTGCTCAGGCTATAGGCCCTGACAAGATTCTGCAACTTGTGAACACTTATGCTCCAGAACTCGCTGCTCCCCTAGCCAAGCTCTCCCAGTACAGATACAACACTGGCATCTACCTGACAATGGGGAAAGTTTCCCAGCTATATCCTGTACATATAAAGCAGGACAAATCCAATTCAGCCAATTACCACCCCATCAGTGTACTGTTGATCACCAGTGAAGTGATGGAAGGTGTCATCAACAGTGTCGTCGAGCAGCACCTGCTCAGCAATAACCTGCTCAGTGACGCCCAGTTTGGGTTCTGCCATGACCAAGACCAAACATAGACAAAAGAGCTGAATTCGAGGTGAAGTGAGAGTGACAGCCATTGAGATCAAGGCCACTTTCGACCAAGTATGGTATCAAGCAGCCCCAGCAAAGTTGCAATCAGTGGGTACTGGGGCAAAGGCATTGTGCTTGGAGTCATACTTGGCATGTAGAGAGATGGTTGTGATTGTTGGAGGTCAGTCATCTCAGCTCCAGGACACCTTTGTAGGAGTTCCTTAAAGCAGTGTCCTGAACTCAACCATCTTCAGCTGCTTCATCAATGAGCTTCCCTCTACCATAAGGTTAGAATTGGGGATGTTCACCAATGATTGCACAATGTTTGGCACAGTTCACGACACCTCAGATCCTGAAGCAGCCCATATGCAGATGCAACAAAATCAGGCTTGGGATGGCAAGTGTCAAGTAAACCTTGCGCTACACATATATCAGGCAATGACTATCAACCCTTGAGATTCAATGGTGGTATCATCATTAAATCCCACTTCCTATTAACATCCTGGGGGCTACCATTAACCAGAAATTCAACTGGACTTGCCACATAAACACAGGTTATAGAGCAGGCTAGAGGCTAGGAATACTGCAGCAATTAACTCACCACCTGACTTCCCAAAGCCTATCCATTATCTACAAGGCACAGGTCAGGAATGTGATGGAATGGTCCATGACCACTTTTATCTAGAAGAACAGATATATGGGAGCACTACCACCTGCATGTTCCCTTCCAAGCCACTCACCAGACTGATTAGGAAATATATCACTGTTTCTGGGCCAGAATCCATGAATTCCCTAAGAGTGTTGTTGGTCAGCCTATAGAACGTGGACAGCAGGAGTTACCATAACATTGTCAAGGGCAATCAGGGATGGCAATAAATACTGGCCAGCCAGATATGCCCATATCTCATAAATCTCATGCGCGAATAATAAAAAGAAGATGCAGTTCCATTTCTCAAACTCCTTTTTTCCACTCTTCAGAATCTGGGATAGTGTAGAAAGCACAAATCAGTTATGAACTAGCCATTATTCATCATTCTCTGTTATTGGTACCAATTGGGAGTAGATTAATTTTATTGGTGTGACCTTAAAGGGGCAGAAGAAGTAGTCCAACTGAAGCAGTCCATGTTCAAATGGAACAAGATCTGGATAATAGCCAGACTTGGGTTGACAAGTGGCAAGTAACATTATACCACACAAATGCCAAGCAATGACTATCTCCAGTAAGAGACAATCTAATCACCAACCCTTGACATTCAATGGTGTTACTATCCCTGAATCCCACAGTATCAACATCTTTTGGGAAACCGTTGATCAGAAACTTAACTGGACTTGTCACATAAACACAGTGGCTTCAATAGTAGGTCAGAAGCTAGGATTACTGCAGCAAGAACTCCCCTCCTGACTCCCAGAGCCTGTCCACCATCTAAAAGCCGCAAGACAGGAGTGTGATAGAATGCTCCCCACTTGCCTGATGGGTGTTGTTGCAAAAGCACTGAATTAGCTTGACAAACCAGCCCACTGGACTGGCAACACATTCATTCTTTCCATGACCAACACTCAGTAGCAGCAGTGTGTACTATCTACAAGATACACTGCACAAATTCACCAGGCATCCTTAGACAGCACCTTGCAAACCTAGGATTACTTCCATCTAGAAGGACAAGCGCAGCAGATATGTGGGAACACCGCCACCTGCAAGTTCCCCTCACAATCCTGACTTGGAAATATACCACGGTTCCTACATTGTCATTGGATCAAAATCCTGGAATTTCCTCCCTAAGGGCATGTGGGATTTGGACTGCAGCAGTCAAGAAGGCAGCTAGGGATGGACAATAAAAGTGCTGGCTACCCAGCAATGTCCACAACCTGAATT
Organism: Rhincodon typus; assembly: GCF_021869965.1. Lineage (NCBI taxonomy): Eukaryota > Metazoa > Chordata > Chondrichthyes > Orectolobiformes > Rhincodontidae > Rhincodon > Rhincodon typus. The sequence continues at coordinate 22,124 of NW_025968279.1, forward strand.
GAAAGTGTTCAGATAGAGCACTGTGCCCCTTGTTTAACATGCCCCCCACCCCAACTTGTAGAAGCGATTATTGATCTTGGGAGCATTTTTATTGACTTCAATGGAAAAGGTTTCATCTTGGCAGTGTGGAGACTTCTGAGTCAATGTATTTTGCTTTTAGGGTGCCCTATTCCTGGTCTCCAAACTAAAGAACTATTTGCTTAGCCACCTAGTTTTCAATTTGCACTCATTGGTTTTGTATGTTAAAATTATAGTGATTTGTTGGGTCTAGCTAATTCTATGCTTTTCTAGAAGGAGTGGGAAAGGAGAAAGTATTAGGGTCTTTGATGTGCAAGTGTCTCCAGGCTGACATCTCTGCTGGAAATTTGGAACCAGGTATACGTGCTGTGGCTTTGTCAGTCTGTTTCTGGCCATGACCTTGGCTGGCTGCTCATGAGTTCCAATGCTTTATTTATTCAACCTGCAAATGTTTTGAACACACTTCTGTTTTGGGACTGTAGCCCTGACTTTTGTCATCCTGAGCTCTGGGTTTCTGGGTGTACAGGATAGGCCAAAGAGCTAAAAGTTGATGTTGATATTCGACAGCTGCATCAGAAAAGAGATTGCACAGGATGCGCTGAAGGGCTGAAATTGTTGATGGTACTCAACAAGCTCTATGACCTTGAATGAGACCTGTGAACATTCCTTTTTGAACCAAAGATGACACCTGCAGCTTGTTTTCCCATCCTGTGTTTTCTATACCAATCAGCAGTTTTGTCTTTCTGTATCTACTTTCTTTGTTCTGGCTGTTTGTTACACCGTATAAGAGAGAGAAAGTTTCGTTCCAAGGCATGGGCTTTCGCCTCAGCTTGGAATTGTGAATGGTGCTAGGAATGAACCTAAGCTGCGAGGAAGCCATTGATCGAGAGGCCCCTGATGGGCAGAAGGGCATGAGAAACCGAGACATATAAATAATAAGTGGGACAGAACACCAATGTTTCACTGGAGGCGCACTGATGATGTTACCTAGCAGGGCGATGAAATGTCTGCAACCAAACACACCGGCTCAGCGAGCAAGTCTACAAACATTCATGTTTAAGCAAATTGCTGTTAGGCGAGCCTTCTCATATTAAATTTACCCGAATCTGAAAAGAACTGCTTGGATACTCACTGTAATCCAAGACACTGGTTTAGATTGGCAGTGCATGGTACCCTGTAGTTTGTGGGCACAGTGTAGCTGCATGTAGGAAATTATAGCAGGGACAGTTTCCATGAGTATCTGGCAACTTGCTGACAAATTCTACGACATTTCTTAAAGAAAAATGCAATGCAAATGTGTGTGCAGATAGTATATTGCTTTCAGTACAAAATTAATTATTGTATGGTGCTCCTAGACTGTGCTTCCCCAGAAAAGTAGACTTGGTGAAAAAGCTGATACGTGAACCCATGTCTCAGTCAGTGAAACATCCCAATTGATATTTCCACCTAAAATTTTTGTTAGTTCCCAGGAAGTCCAGTTCTAAAACACGTGGATGTATGTAGAGGGAGCATTGCTTCAGAACTCAAGCATTCAGTCAGACCAGTCAATTTACCAATATTAATGAGTGTTTTAGGGATAAAAATAATTTCAGCAAAATATGTGGATTAATTAAAACCAATGAAGATTTGCTTAAAGCCTGTGGTGTTTACTTACCTTCATCAAAAATAGAAGTGCATGTGGTGTACATTAACTTCCCAGAAGGTGTTTGGTAAAATTGAAAGCCATGGAACAAAGGGGACAATAACAGCAAGGGTATGCTGTAGGCTGAGTGATAGGACTCTGGGGATGAACTGTGTAGTTTTTAATATATGAACATACATCTGGCCAAGGAGCAAGAGTAGGTCACTAGGCACCTTGAGCCTGCTCTGGTCATGAAATAATGTCAAAGCTGCATTTCTTTTTTCTCTCTATTCATTTGTAGGATGTGGGCGTCGCTGGCTGGCCAGCATTTCTTGCCCATCCCTAGTTGCCCCTGAGAAGGTGGTGGTGAGCTGCCTTCTTCATCTGCTGCTGTCCACCTACTGTAGGTTGACCCACAATGCCATTAGGGAGGGAATTCCAGGATTTTGACCCAGCGACAATGAAGGAACGGCAATATATTTCCAAGTCAGAGATTGAAGGAACTGCAGATGCTGGAGAATCTGAGATAACAAGGTGTAGAGCTGGATGAACACAGCAGGCCAAGCAGCATCAGAGGTGCAGGAAAGCTGACGTTTCCGGTCTAGACCCTTCTTCAGAAATGGGGGAGGGGAAGGGGGTTCTGAAATAAATAGGGAGAGAGGGGGAGGCGGATAGACGATGGATAGAGGAGAGGATAGGTGGAGAGGAGACAGACAGGTCAAAGAGGCGGGGATGGAGCCAGTAAAGGTGAGGGTAGGTGGGGAGTTAGGGAGGAGATAGGTCAGTCCAGTGAGGACGGACAGGTCAAGGGGGCAGGATGAGGTTAGTAGGTAGGAGATGGGGGTGGGGCTTGAGGTGGGAGGAGGGGATAGGTGGGAGGAAGGACAGGTTAGGGAGGCGGGGACGAGCTGGGCTGGTTTTGGGATGCGGTAGGGTGAGGGGAGATTTTGAAGCTTGTGAAGTCCACATTGATACCATTGGGCTGCAGGGTTCCCAAGCCGAATATGAGTTGCTGTTCCTGCTGCCTTTGGGTGGCATCGTTGTGGCACTGCAGGAGGCCCAGGATGGACATGTCGTCTGAGGAATGGGAGGGGGAGTTGAAATGGTTCGCGACTGGGAGGTGCAGTTGTTTAGTGCGAACCGAGCGTAGGTGTTCTGCAAAGCAGTCCCCAAGCCTCCGCTTGGTTTCCCCGATGTAGAGGAGGCCACAACGGGAACAGCGGATGCAGTATACCACT
>NW_025968280.1:0-24432 GCF_021869965.1 Rhincodon typus
AAATCTTCAAGGTTTGTTCAGGCATCAGCCGTCCATTCAGATCCACGTGAGCAGATCAAAGTGTGCCATTGCTAAAGTGCAACTGTTGACCGTGTAGTGTGGGTCACAAAGCTGGACCATTAGCTTACCCATAGACAATTGTTTCTCATTTTTTTTCTGTAAACCTATCTGTTGGTGTGTATTTTTATCAAATGAGGGGAGGGGTTGGTTAGTTCAATTGATTTGCAATACAGAGTGATGCCGACTGCATGGGTTCAATTTTGCACCAATTGCAGTTACCATGAAGGTCCCACCTTCCCAGACCCTCAGGTTAGACCACCACCTCTCCAATGAGAGGACAGCCCTATGTTCCTTTGGGAAGGTGGTGACTTTACCGAAAGAGGGTATGTGAAAGACTTTCTGTTCCTACCTCCTGGATGTCAGCATCACTCATTCCACTTGCTCTACCTCTGTCAATGAATTGTACTGGGTGACATTTTGACATAGTTGAATCACAGTTGCCCTGGCAGAATGGGATTGCTGTTTAGCTGTCAAACCGATGCCATGGACTGAAACTGAATTGGGCCTGCCCAAGCTTATTTTGATCATCAAAGCCAACTGGTGAATCAAGTTTTAAAGCCATCTGGGCCTGAATCTGATTTGTACTGAAAGGTGAAAAGTCATATCTGAATCATTCTGTTGGCCACTCCCGCTTGAAATGCTCTTTGGAGCAAATTAATTAATTAATTGAGAGTGATATTTTTTCAAGATTGATTCTAAGTTTGGTTCATAGGGATTCTTGAGCTTTTAGCTGTGGATCAGCATTATATTAAATTTAAATTAGATGTCTGAGTGAGTTACCTGGTCTGGGCTGCACCAGACCCACACAAATGGAATTAAAGCTATCTGGAATGGCAATCTCATTGAGGGAGATAACACAAGCAAAGAATATCGAAAGCAAAATAAATAACATAGGTACAGGATGAGGAGGAAGAGGAGGTTAAGCTTTAGAGGCTTTTATACTTCAGTGGAAATCTGTCATGGTTTAAGAATCTCATGAAACAAACTATTGAGAAATCAACATCTGGAGAATTGCTGTTTGCCTCTCAAGCATGTGAATTTTGTCCACCTTTAGGAAGATATCACAGTTGGGCTTTTTCCTTTTTATTTACAGGATGTGGGTGTCAATGGCCAGGCTAAGCTATCCCGACTTGCCCAGAAGACAGTTCAGAGTCAACCACATTGCTGTGGGTCTGGAGTAACACGTTGGCCAGACTAGTTAAGAATAGTAGTTGCCTTCCCTTAAGAATGTTAATGAACCAGATGGGTTTTTCCTGACAATTGTCAATGGTTTCGTGGTCATCATTAGACTCTTAATTCCAGACTTTTATTGGATTCAAATTCCACCACCTGGCATGGTGGGATTCAAGTCCAAATTTCCAGAGTGTTGCCTGGGTTTCTAGATTAATAGTCTAGTGATAATACCACTAGACCATTGCCCACCCCTCCCCCCGCCCCTGGGTCTGTGGATCCGTTCATGAGGAGATCAGAGGTGAAAGGAGAACCTCAAGTCAATCAGCAACAGTAAAAGAGCAAGCAATGGAAGGACCCAAATGCAGTTAGCATCAGTTAGAAGAGTGAGTGAAGGGAGCCCAGATACAGAGTCCTTACTCTATTGCAGGGGAAGTTTTGGTGAGCATCTGGAAAGTGATTATTGCCAATTCTGTTTCTAAGGTTTAAAATGGTACAGTGTGATGTAAGGTGTATGACTGATACATATTTTAATATAATTGTTTGAGTTGGATTTTTGAATTTTAAAAAAGTGGCGTATGGATTTTCTGTCTATCTGAAGGGATTTAATGTTTAACTTGTTATTATTTCTATAGTTGTGGTGATTTCTTTTAAAACAGTTTGACAGAGATAGCCTCCAAAAGCCAATGGGTTTTTATTTACATTTGGAGAGTTTATGAATGAACAAAGTACACAAACATTGGGCTTTCTAATGGAAAACTCTGGACTTTGCTTTTAAGCTTGGAGGCAGCACCCATATCTTGGGGAGAAACTTTTCAGTTTTAATTTCATTTTGAGGCAGTTCTGGAGAAGTCTTAGCTGAAAATGGATACGTGAAGCAGTCGCTCTTGAGAAAGGGAGAAAATAGTTCTGAGCTGTTAAGAAATAGATCACCTTAGAGTAAGGAGTTTACCAATAGTTCCGACCAAAAGTGTTTGGATACAGCCCTGAAGTGATTATTTGAAACTGAGGAAGTTTAAACTCAGGAGTCTGAAGACTTCAGGAAGAGACTATGAGAAATTCCAGACTGGGACTTGAAGACACAGTTAAATCAATAAAACCCATAGAAGTGATGAACAAAGAGATTTGCTCTGGTGTGAGTACTGTAAAGGGCTATTTTTGGCACCTGTAACAGAAAAATCTGGTTTTGAGATTAATAAATTATGTTTCTACTCTGTATTTTGGAATCTTTAAATGCATCTTATACATTATGTATAGTTTATTCCATTCTATATTTCTTCTGTGAAGTAAATTTGTGATTTATTGTTAATACAAAATATTTAATTTTGCATGCTTATGTTTTAGTGAGACCATCTTCTTAAAATCAGACAAACAAATCTAAACTCTACAGTGTGAGATTTCAGTCTGGGATTTAACTTGCCCAGTAATAACATCATCTGGGATCATAACAATATCAATGGACTGGTCAAGTGGGCAGAACTTTGGCAAATGGATTTCATCCTAGAAAAGTGAAGAGGGCTAACAAGGCAAGGGATGACATTGTTGATGGTAGGACTGTGGAAGATTAGAAGGATCTCGGTCTGTGGATCCACAGATCCCTGAAGTTAGCAGGGCAGCTAAAAAAGGTGATTAAGAAGGCATATGCGATACTTGCTATTATTAGCTGAGGCATACACAAACAAGGAGGCTATGCTGGAACTGAATAAAACGCTAGTTAGGTCACAACTGGAGTACTGTATGTAATTTCTGGTCACACTGAACTAGAGAGATTGCAGAGGAGATTTACTACAATTCTGTTTAGGCTGGAGGACATTGGTGAGACTACATCTCAAATACTGTAAGGAGTTTTGCTCCTCTTATTTAAGGAGCATGTGAATGTGTGAGTGAGGGTGATGATTGAAACGTATAAGATCCTGAACAGTTTTGACAAAATGCATGTGGAAATGATGTTTCCTCTTGTGGGTGAATCCTGAACTCGAGGACACTGTCTAAAAATTATGGGTCGCATTTTAGAATACCCTTTTCTGCAGAGGTTTGCGTGACTTTGGGATTCTCTGCCAAAATCTCTGCTCAGAATGCAGTCGAAGCAGGATCATTGGATATTTATCAGGAGGAGGTCGATAATTTTCTGTTGGATAAAGGAATTAACAGTTGAGGGGTAATTGGGTATGTGGAATTAAAAACAACAAATTAGATTGGTCATTATTGAATAACGGAGCAAACTAAAAGGGGCTGAATGGCATGCTCCTGTTCTGAGTCCATATGCTCATAGGATGTTAGAGGCTCCAAGTTTCTTAACACCACATGAAGGAATCTCTCCCATTATTGCTGTCTGTTGTTGGTGTGTGTGAGTACAGTGTCCTGTACTGTTTCACATCATCCAATCATCAGCAATATCACAGAGAGTTAACCTCATTCTGAAACTTAATCACCCAGCGTTGCACCACAACCTGATACAGACACTGCAATAATCTGGAGAGTTAATTGAGCAAAGTCAAGGGTAACTCACTTTGTGCACTCCTGGGGCATCTTCCAGACTGAGGCTGGGTGGAGGAAGTTTAAATTTCCCAAAGCAATTCTTCCTCTCATCCAGCTGGACTTCAAAGGAAGATCTGTGGAAGTCCACAGGAAAATGGTAACAACCCTTTCCCAGGTTATCTGTGACTCTTCTGGGGCAGGCAAGGCATATGCAACAAGAACCATCTCAAGAATTAACCCATGAAGAATTCACCCCCTTGGTGCCCAAACATGGATTCTCACCCCATCACCTTCATAAAGGCAATAAACTTCATTCAAAATAAAACTTGATGCTGTTGTGTCAAGAAATATGGAGGCACCAGCTGAATCATATTATCACTGGACTGTTAATCCAGAAAGCCAGGTAATGTTCTGGGGACATGGGTTCAAATCCCACCACGGCAGATGGTGGAATTTGAATTCAATAATTTTGTGGAATTAAATGTCTAATGATGACCATGAAACCATTGCCATCGATTGTCAGAAAAATCCATCTGTTCACAAATGTCCTTTAGGGATGGAAACTGCCATCCTCACCTGGTCTGACCTATACATGACTCCAGACTCACAGCAAAGTGGTTGTCTCTTAACTACCCTCTGGGCAATTATGGATAGGCAATAAAAGATTTACAATGATGTCACCAGGATTGGAGGGTTTGAGCTATAGGGAGAGGCTGAATAGTCTGGGGCTATTTTCCTTGGAGCATTGGACTGAGGAGTGACCTCATAGAAGTTTATAATATCATGAGAGGCATAGACAGGGTGAATAGCCAAAGTCTTTTCCCCAGGGTAGCAGGGTCCAAAACAAGATGCCATAGGTTTTAAGATGAGTGGGGAAAGATTTCAAAGGGATCTAGGGGGAGGCTTTATCATGCAGAGGTGTTGCGTGTATGAAATGAGCTACCAGAGGGAGTGATGGAGGCTGGCACAATTACAATATTTAAAAGGGATCTGGATGGGTATATGAATAGGATGGGTTTAGAGGGATATGGACCAAATGCTGGAAAATGGGACTAGAGTAATTTAGGATATCTGGTTGGCATGGACGAGTTGGACCGAAGAGTTTGTTTCCATGCTGTACAGCTCCATAACTCTATGAGTCTATAAATGCTGGCCTAGCCAGTGATACTGTCATCCTATGAATGAATAAAAAAAATGAAAGGAATAAACATTACAAGCACTTATAGAGTCATAGAGTCAAACAGCATGGAAACAAATCCTTTTGGACCAACTTGTCTGCACCAAACCTATATCCCAATCTGACCTAGTCCCATTTGCTGTCATTTGGCCTTTTACAGCCTTGCTTTTCACGTGTCCATCCAAATGCCTTTTAAATGTTGTAATTGTACCTGCCTCCACCACTTCTTCTGGCAGCTTGTTCCATACGTGCACCACCCTCTGCATGAAAAAGCTACCACTCAGGTCCCTTTTAAATCTTTGCTCCCTCAACTTAAACCATGCCCTTTAGATTTGGACTCCCTCAGACTAGGAATAAGACCTTGGCTATTCACCCTATGCATGCCTCTCATGATTTTAAAAACATCTATGAAGTCACCTCTTATCTTCTCACGCTCCAGGGAAAATTGCCCCAGCCTTTCCCTATAACTCAAGCCCTCCAGTCCCAGCAACATCCTTGTCAATCTTTCCTGCACCCTCTCAAGTTTAACAACATCCTTCATGTAGAAGGGTGACCAGAGTCTAAAAGTGGCCTCACCAATGTTGTTACAGCTGCAATATGACATCCCAATCCTACACTTAATTGCCTGGAGTGTTCAGGGAGGTGTAGATTAGGTGGGTTATAGGGGGATGGGTCTGGGTGGGATGCTCTGAAGGTTGGTGTGGGCTTGTTGGGCTGAAGGGCCTATTTCCACGCTGTGGGGATTCTATGATTCTGACCAATGAAGGCAAGCGTGCCAAACGCCTTCTTCACCACATTGTCTACTTGCAACTCCACTTTCAAGGAACTATGCACCTGTACCCCTCAGTCTTTCTGTTCAGTAACATTCTCCAGGGCCCTACCATTAAGTGTATAAATCCTGCCCTGATTTGCCTTTCCAGAATGCAACACCACACATTTATCTAAATTAAACTCCATCTGCCACTCCTCAGCTGTTGGCCCATCTGATCAAGGTCCTGTTGTACTCTGAGATAATCTTCTTCACTGTCTACCATATTTTTTTGTGTCACCTGCAAACTTACTAACCATGCCTCCCCACTCTATTCACATCCAGATCATTTATGTAAATGACAAAAAGCAGTGGACCCAGCACCAATCCTTATAGTATGCCGCTGATCACAGGCCTCCAGTCTGAAAAGCAACCCTCCACCACCACCATCTGTCTTCCACCTTCAAGCCAATTTTTTTTAATCAAATTGGCTAGCTCTCCTGGATCCCATGTGATCCAACATTACTAACCAGTCTACCATATGGAACCTTATTGAACGCTTTGTTGAAGCCCATGTAGACCACTTCTACCATTCTGCCTTCATCAATATTCTTTGTCACTTCTTCAAAAAAACTCAATTAAGTTAGTGAGACACGATTTCTCATGCACAAAGCCATGTTGACTATCTCTAATCGATCCCTGTCTTTCCAAATGCATGTAAGTCCTGTCCCTCAGAATCCCCTCCAACAGCTTACCCACAACTGATGTAAAGCTTACCAATCTATAGTTCCGTGGCTTTTCTTTACAGTCTTTCTTAAACAATGGCACCCCATTAGCCAACCTCCAGTCTTCCGACACCTCACCCATGGCTATCGATGATACAAGTATCTCAGCAAGGGGCCCAACAATTTCTCCCCTAGCCTCCCGCCGAGTCCTGAGAAGCACCTGATCAGGACCTGGAGATTTATCTATCTTTATGCATTTTAAGACCTTCAGCATGTCCTCTTCTGTAATATGAACTCTTTTCAAGACATCACTATTTATTCCCCCAAGTTCCTTAGCTTCCATGTTCTTATCTACAGTAAATATTGACACAAAATATTCATTTAGAATCTCACCCATCTCCTGTGGTTCCATGTTGATCTTTAAGGGGACCTATTCTCTCCCTAGTTACTCCTTTGCATTAATATATTTATGGAATCTCTTTGTGGATTCTCTTTAACTCTATTTGCTAAAGCCATCTCATGTCCCCTTTTTGTCCTCTTGATTTTCTTCTTAAGTATACTCCTACCGCCCTTATATTCCTCTAGGAATTCATTCAAGCCCTACTGTCTATGCCTGGTATATGACGATTTCTTTTTCTTTATCGGGGCCTCAGTTTCTCTAGTCATCCATCATTCTCCACATCTACCAGCCTTGCCTTTCATGCTAACAGGAGTACACTGTCTCTGAACTCTTGTTACCTCATTTTAAAGGCACCCCACTTCCAAACTGTCCCTTTACCTGCGAATAACCTCCCCCAGTCAACTTTTGAAAGTTCCTGTCTAATACCATCAAAATTGGCCTTACTCCAATTTAGAACTTTAACTTTTGATCTGTTCTATTCTTTTCCAGAACCATTTTAAAACTAATAGAATTACGATCACTTGCCCCAAAGTGCACTCCGCTGACACCTTAGTCACTTGCCCTGCTTTATGACCCAACAGAAGGTCAAGTATTGCTCCTTCTTTGATAGGTACATCCACATATTGAATAAGAAATTTTTCTTGTACACACTTAAGAAATTCTTCCCCATCCAAGCCCTAAACACTACGACAATCCCAGTCTGTGTTTGGAAAGTTAAAATCCCCTATTGTTACACCCCTATTATTTTTACAGATATCTGAGGCCTTCTTAAATATTTGCTTTTCAATTTCCCATTGATTATTGAGGGCTTATAATAGATTCCAAACAGGGTGATCATACCTTTCTTATTTCTCAGTTCCACCTGTATAACTTCACTGGAAAATGTCCCAGGGATATCCTTCCTAAGTAGAGCCGTAATTTTCTCCCTAACCAAAAACGCTACTCCTCCTCCTCTCCTGCCCTCCATTTCTATCCTTTCTGTAACATCAACAGTCTTGAACATTAAGCTTCCAGTGCTGTCCATCCCTGAGCCACGTTTCTGTAATGTTCCATGTTCCCAACCATGCCATGAGTTCATCTGCTTTATCTGTCAGGCCTCTTGCATTGAAGTAAATGCAATTTAATTCATCAGTTTTACCTCATTCTCTGAGAAACTCTTGTCTGCCTTGACTAGTTGACTTGCTCCTCTTCTCAACTGTACCAGCTTCAACCTTTTCTCTTTTCTCACAGTTGTTTTGGTTCCCCCTCATTACTAGTTTAAAGTTTCTTGAACAGCTCTAGCAAATCTCCCACAAAGTTATTCGTCCCCTTCCAATTCATGTGGAACTCGTCCCTCCTGTACAGGTCATTTCTACCCCGAAGAGGTCCCAATGATCCAAAAATGTGCATCCTTGCTCCCTGCACGATCTCCTCAGTCACACATTCATCTGCTCCATTCTGCTATTCCTACTCTCACTAACACGTGCCTCTGCGAGTAATCCAGACACTACTACCTTTGAGGACCACTTTTTAACCTCCTGCCTAGTTTTCTGTATTGTCTCTGCAGAACCTCATCCCTTTCCCTACCTATCTCATTGGTATGATTGTATACAACAACGCACTCTTCCCTTTCCAAAAAATTCTGCGCCTTCTCCGAGACACCCTTGACCCTGGCACCAGGGAGGGCAACACACCATCCCGATGTCCAGCTGATGACTACAGAAACGCCTGTCTGTGCCCCAGACTACAGAGTCCCCTATCATAATCGATTGCTTGGAACATCACATGCCCCTCATTCCAGTGAAGCCAGTTATAGTATGAGAAACCTGGCTGTCAGTGCTATACTCCCCTGAGAGGCCATCCCCTCCTTCAGTATCCAAAACAGCATACCTGTTTGAGTTGGGGATAGCCACTATCTCACAACCTCTCCTGCCATTCCTAGCAGTCAACCATCTACCTGACTGTATCAGCGGTGTCTCCACCTTCCTGAAACTGCCATCTATCACACCTCCTTGCTCTTGTCAACTCCTCATTTCCCTTAACTGCTACACCAACCCATCCAAGCAGTCCGACAGGGTTTGCAACCAAACACATTTCCTGCAGACATGATCTCCAGGGACACTTGAGTAAATAGTGCTTATATTCAGTTATGTGTTGAAAGACTGGAGTTTCAGAAATGGCTAAAGCAACACTGAAAATGTTTCAACACTGCAGGTTTATGCAACAGTGGCTAAATACCACAAGTTTCTTGCATGAGCTCATCATAAACGACCCTATAAATAGTTTCATGCGGGAAAAGAAATTCTACTCTCTGCAGTTAATGACTTATCACCGATGCCACATTATGACCAGCTTGTGTATGTACTAAGTATCCATATTGTTGGCAATGAAGGTTGAGCAGTGGAGCTCAAAACTTTGTTTCTCTGGCCATATTTCCAAGCACTGGAGGGAAACTACAATGTTGTATTTTGGTAGTTTCTGTGGGATTGGTGAGGGCATCGGCATTGTCAGTGGTTGTGGTTTGAATGGGTGAGGGAAACAGTACCACTTTTTTTCTCTTGGCGTCATGGGGCCGAAATAGGAAGCTGATGCACTGCCTGTTTGGGAAATGTAATTTTACTCTCACTGTCTTGGTTAAAGGCTGATCTCTTGATACTTCTTCCATGAAGAACAGGGAGTTCTCCGGCTACTTTTTAATGATCAGATTGCAGTTTGTAAGATTCTGCTGTGTGCAGGCTGCTTTTTTAAATGGGGACTGATCTTTAAATCTGCTTTATCGGCTGTAAAACCTCTCGGGCCATTCTGAAGTCCAGACAGGTCCTGGATGACCAAGTGCAGGCCCAATTTTCACTCTGTGTAAATGAATGGGGTTTGAGGCTGTTCAGCTAGAGTCCCATCAGCTCTTTTCTTTCACTCTCAGGATTTCCATAACCTATTGCACCAGGAAGCAATGGCACATGAGTGTTTATTTGTAATTACACAGTATTGACACAGGGCCTGGCCAAAGTAACAAAGGAGCTTGTAAGAGATAGGACTGAGGTTAATGTGCTCCCATATCTGTGCAGTAACATAGATTGTCTTCACGTAATCTGTAAATAGTTGCAGTAATGCAAAAACTTCATATTGTTTACTCAATAATACATTTCTAGTAAGTCCAGAAACATGAATAACCTCAGGATTGGAGTAAAGATTTGTAGCTCAGGTGCTGGGTGTAGATGTTGGTGTGTTTGCAAAGCTCAATAACTTAGTCCACACTGGATTACTTTGGGCATGAAGGAAACACACATTCAACAAACTCTCTCTACCTGTCCTAGCTTTGAACCTTCAATATCCTTTTCCATTAACAGGTAAATTAGCTTCAACAATGTAATATTTAATGAACGGCAGCTCAGAAAATTGGTGCCGACCACAGATGTGGATAGCTTGGACCAGATGTTCATATTCACTTGCCATGGGACCGTTAGTGGATTGACCATTCATTAGATATTCCCCAGCCTCCCAACCTACCTTGACAAACAATTTTTAAACACTTGGGAAGATTGTTTTTACAGTTCCAGTCGGAGATGCTAATGAATTGTTACTCAGAAATAGAAATGGAGCTCATCTTCCTTACAATATCCAAGTAGCTATGCTGCTGGAGTTTATATCTTGGACAGCAAGAAATTGAGGCAGAACAGCACCGAAAGTCAATACTGAATCACAAGGTATCAGCCTAAGGCAGGCGGGGAGTAGAAACTAGAAATGGAGTTACAAAGTATAGAGTGTGGTGTGGTATGTATTGAGATGGTGGGTAGTTAGAGTGCGTTGGGGAGATACAGGGTGTGATGGGGATGTACAGAGAAGGTCAGGTAAATACAGGGTGTGGTGGGGAGGTACACAGAAGGTCGGGTAGATACAGAGTGTTGTAGGGAGATGCACAGTGTAGTGAGGTAGGTACAGAATGTGGTGCGGTGGATACAGAGTGTTGTGGGGAGATGCACAGTGTAGTGAGGTAGATACAGAATGTGGTGGGGTAGATACAGAGTGTGGTGGGGGGATGCACAGTGTAGTGAGGTAGATACACAGTGTAGTAAGGTAGATACAGAGTGTGGTGGATTTATATATACAGAGTGGTGGAGTATATCGACAGAATGGTGCGATAACTGCAGAGTGGAGCCTTGAGTAAGCCAACTGTGGTTGCCATATCTCTGCATGTAGGGCAAAAATACAAAGTCAGCATTTTCAAGGCCATTTCTTTCCCAGTCCCTTTTAAGGGCAGTTGGTCTCAGTACTCAGTAATTGGTTGACCTAAGCAGAAGCATGTAGCTGGCTGCACACTCATATATTTTGACCTGAAATGTGAAGCTGAGGTCCCACAACAGCTTCAAACAAATTTCAACTGCAGTCTGGATTCAGGTGCCTGCCTCTTTGCAGGCTAACCTGAAGATTGCATCAGATGGATCTTGAGCATCAGAGGGTTAAGTCTTTTACTCTTCAATCCTGGTTATCCACTCTCAGGCACACAATGTGCAGCCATGAAAATTACTTTTCCTAGTTGTGCGTTATGAAGGGAACAGAGTCATTTGAACATATTTTTGGGTAAGTTCTTAAACCTGCTTATAAAGGCCCACTTAGCAGTTTGATTAGACCTAGTGCAAAGAAGAAGCTTTCCTCTTTGCTTGCAGTCTTCAACTAATACATAAAAATGAACTATGTGTGAAGCTGCTTTAGTGAGAAGTTCAGAAAATCTGTACACAGGAAATATGATACAGCAGAAAACATTTGAAAGACCAATCATGATCTTTCTGTCTCTGTATATATAATCTACAGGAATTGTTTAGATGAGACATATTCTGTGTGAAATTTTTTTCAGCCACACCAAAACTAACTCTCATAATTAATTTCTGAATTGCTTAAGGTACTTATAGATTCCAGTTTTATTGGAAGGCATTTAAGGTTAAATTCTCTGGCTCATTCCCTTTCCCATACCAGAACAACATATGAATGTATCTAACATCTGAATAAAGCTCCCATGGCTACATGTTTCCTGGGATTTCCAACACAGCCTACTGTTCTACAGTAATGCAGTTTAGTAAACCAAACTTTAATGCCACATGAAGTTCCTTGTAATGTGAGCAGAAATGCTGAATGATGCCATAAGGCAATCTCCTTGTTATAATGTTTAGAGCTGAAACTTGCTAGGGGATTGTGTGGAATGCTGGTTTTACATCATGTTGTTGAAAGAAGAATAAAACTGGAGTCAAGACAGTAGAGTTTAAGTACAAAAATGCCAACCATCCTGTCAGGCAAATTGGGTTAAAATTGGAATCATTGCCTCTTGGTCTGTCACATATCACTCCACAAGTTTATTTTAGTAGATGTTATGCCCATTCTGGTGAAGAATGCTAGTGCTGGTGAATAGAGATTTCTTGGATGGCACAGTGGTTCAGTGGTTAGCGCTGCTGCCTCACAGTGCCAGGGACCTAGGCTTGACCCTCACCTCGGGCGACTGTCTGTGTAGAGTTTGCACATTCTCCCCATGTCTGCGTTGGTTTCCTCTGGGTGCTCCAGTTTCCTCTCACTGTCCAAAGATGTGCAGATTAAGTGGATTGGCCACACTAAATTTTAATTTTTTAAAAATTCATTCACAGGGATGAGGGCGTCGCTGGCTAGGGCAGCATTTTATTGCCCATCCCTGATTGCCCAGAGGACAGTTCAGAGTCAACCACATTGTTGTGTGTCTGGAGTCATATGTAGGCCAGACCAGGTAAGGATGGTGGTTTCCTTCCCTAAAGGACATTAGTGAACCAGATGGGTTTTTCCAACAATCGGCAATGGATTCATGGTCTTCATTAGATTCTTAATTCCAGATGTCTATTGGATTCAAATTCTACCATCTGCCGTGGCAGGATTCAAATCCATGTCTTCAGAACATTATCTGGATCTTTGGATTAACAGTCCAGCGATAATACCACAAGGCCATCGCCTCCCCTAGTGTCCATAATGTAAAGTCTAGGTGGATTAGCCATGGGAAATGCAGGTTAACAGGGCAGGGTGGGTCTGGGTGAGATGCTTCTCAGAGAGTTGGTATGGACTTGATGGGCTGAATGGCCTCCTTCCACTTTGTAGAGGTTCTATAAGTTCCATTTTGTGTATGTATCATCAAAATCAAAAACCATGCATTCGGTGCTGCTAAAACCCCCTTTACACTGTTGCCATAGTGGGCTGTATTTTCCCAGACCTGTGGCAAAGGTTGGAGGTAAAGAGACTGGCAAGTTAAGTTAACCAGCATTTCAGCCTCAGAAAACCATCTTTGCTACCTCAGGAGCTGTTTCAAGGCAAGAGCATCTGAGGAGAATTGCTGCCATTTTTGATGCATTACTGGACGATTCAATTTCTTTTTTAAAACTGCACCAAATCTCGGGTTCAAAATGTAATATTCCCATGTTTATTTTGCTAGATAAGCCTCTCCAGCCTGGTTCTATTATCTATGCCATGATATAATTATTTGAGCTCTTTGTAATATGTTCCACACGGTGTTATATAATCCTTGTCAACATCTGAGAAGTAAATATTTGCATGTACATGTTGCTTATGCAAATTTCTGGGTAATTTCTCAAAATATTTCCTGCAGAATGAAGTATTTTGAAGTGCAATGATTTCTCTAACATCTAAAAATGGCAGAATGACCCAACTTACATCAACAAGATAGATGACAAGTTAAGTGCTAATTATGGGAGTGGTTTGGAGAGATCTTAGTTTCTGACAGAAAGTTCCTTTGAACAATACCATGTGATTGTTAACATTTTACTGAACTACTGGAGCGGACAGGTCTCATCCTAAGGATTTGATTATATTTCCTCAAATGCTCCCATTTAATTTTGAAATGTCAACATGTGGAATATAAGATAAATTCTGGAAGTTTGGAAGATTATTTCAGTTCTTGGAGCTGGAAAGAGAAAATACATCTGCATATAGCATCCTTCCTCCAGCCAATGGTATTTGTTGCATTAATATATCTTGAACTAGTGTTTCAGATTTATTTCTGGCATAACAAGGTATTCAAAAGCTAATTGACCAGAATTTACATTCTGTAATCCTAGCAATTGATTGCTCGATATGTTTGTGAGGAATTCCTGCCTCCATTGTGTTAGTGATGGGTTTTATATATCATTTCCGTCAATGGTCATGGAAGCACTATCAACATCATTTGATCCCAGTTTGAGCAGTGAGACGGCGGTGGACCCAACAGGAAGTCTCTTTGCAGATACCTCTGAACCCGTGTTTTTTTAAATTGGGACACGGCATGTTGGTGTCACATAGAGTCATAGATTACCAGGTGGTGTCCAGGGATGTGTAGGTTAGGTTTGTTAGCCATGCAAAATGCAGGGTTACAGGGATAAGGTAGGGGGATGCGTCTAGATGGGACACTCTTCAGGGAGTTAGTGTGGACTCATTGGGTTGAATGGCCTATCTCCATACTGCAGGGATTCTTCTAAAGAGATGTCCAACATGCAAACGGACCCTACAGTCCAATTCATCCATGCTGACCAGATATCGTAGAAACATAGAAACACAGAAGATAGGAGCAGTAGGAGGCCATTCGGTCCTTCAAGCCTGCTCTGCCATTCATCACGATCATGGCTGATCGTCCAACTCAATAGCCTAATCCTGCTTTCTCCCCGTAACCTTTGATCCCATTCACCCCAAGTGCTATATCTAGTCACCTCTTGAATATATTCAATGCTTTAGCATCAACTACTTCCTGTGGTAATGAATTCCACAGGCTCACCACTCTTTGGGTGCAGAAATGTCTCTCATCTCCGTCCTAAATGGTCTACCCCGAACCCTCATACTGTGACCCCTGGTTCTGGGTACACCCACCATCGGGAACATCCTCCCTGCATCTACCCTTTCCAGTCCTGTTAGAATTTTATAAGTCTCTATGAGGTCCCTCCTCATTCATCTGAACTCCAGCGAAGAAAATCCCAACCTAGTCAATCTCTCCTCATACATCAGACCCGCCATCCCTGGAATCAGCCTGGTAAACCTTCGCTGCACTCCCTCGACAGGAAGAGCATCCTTCCTCAGAAAAGGAGACCAAAACTGCACACAATATTCTAGGTGTGGCCTCACCAAGGCCCTGTATAACTGCAACAACACATCCCTGCTCCTGTACTCGAAACCTCTCGCAATGAAGGCCAACATACCATTTGCCTTCTTTACCACCTGCTGTACCTGCATGCTTACCTTCAGCGACTGGTGCACAAGGACACCCAGGTCCCACTGCACACTTCCCTCTCCCAATTTACAGCCATTCAAGTAGTGATCTGCTTTCTTGTTTTTGCTTCCAAGTGAATAGCCTCACATTTATCCAAATTATACTGCATCTGCCATTGATTTGCCCATTCACCCAAACTGTCGAGATCATGCTGAAGGATCTCTGCATCCTCGTCACAGTTCACCCTCTCACCCAACTTGGTGTCATCTGCAAAGTTTGAGATGTTATGTTTTGTTCCCTCATCCAAAACATTAATGTATTTTGTGAATAGCTGTGGTCCCAGCACCGATCTCTGTGCAACCCCACTCGTCACTGCCTGCCAATTTGAAAAGGAACCATTAATTCGTACTCTTTGTTTAATTATACACATGACGCAAAATGTAATTAAAGAAAGGGACACAAAATGTAATCAAATGGGCAGAATGGGGGTAGGAAGAAAATGCCTCTTGAAGCTATCTTACTGATTCATTGGTAGTGTCCCTAATTCTGAACCAGGAGGCCAAGATGTATCATAAAATATTTGAGCAGTTTAATTAGAAAATATTTATAACTATCTGCTGGAGCTAAAATTTACAAGCAAATTCTCTTCATTGAAGATTCTTTCTTGTATATCCTCAAATAAATGTTTGTGTTCAATACAAGCCCGCATGCAGAGTGGTGATTACCATTTCCACAATAAATAGCACAGTCAACAAAATCTCCTGATTTGGAACAAGGGAAGTATAGAGGATTAACAGTGGACGGGCTGTTATCAGCATGTATATTAATAATCTTATCATTTTTACAATTTGAATTTTTTGTTGAAAGGTGGAGTTAGATTAGTCTTATGAAGGCCAATATTTTTCAGAAGGCATGTGACTTCAATAACTTCCTTGTTGACAACTGTGGTGGTAATGGATTAAATATTCACGCTGCTGAGTTCATGACAGGCAGAATAAATTGATCAGGGCATTAGTTTTGTTTTGAATTCAGAGGAGAAGAATTAAGGCTGTTAAGGGGAACCAGTCACCTCATTGGGGGTGCTTTTCAGTTTGTGGAGTTTCTGAGCAGGAAGAGCTTGTATCCATCGTTGTTATTGACGTTGTATAGATGTCTTCAATTTGTTAGAACTGAGGAGGTTCACTGTGAAAGATTCATGCCGGCAACTTTTAAAAGGAATTGTTAAAAAAAAACATCAGTTTGACAGTCCAAAGGAAAAAAACTGGGAACAGCCAGTTAAGTAAAGATGTAAAAACCTGAGAAAGGAGAGAAATTTCTCTGGGATTGAGTCTATGTAACAGATGGTGTTGAAAAAAAAGGCAGACACTTCAGGCAGAATCTTATCCAGCTTTTATTACTGTCCTTTGTAGCATGGTATAAACTGAACCTAGTGATGAACCTGTACATTTGGCCAGAGAAGCATCTAAATGCTATAGTCGTAGTTGACCAGAGTCAGCAGACAATCACAAAAGGAAGTTCGCATGTGAACTTAACCAAACCAAAAAGGCATTGGCAAATCTCGATATTCTATATTCTAATGAGTATGCACACAACTTGTCCTCATAAGGTAGTCACTCCATACTTGGTATCAGCCTAGTGAACCTTCTCTGGACTGCCTCCAATGCCAGTATATCTTTCTTTGGATAAAGGATCAAAACTGTTCACAGCATTCCAGCTGTGACCTGATCATTGCCTTGTTTAGTTTTAGCAAAGCCTTTGTTTATACTCCATTCCCTTTGAAATAAAGACCAACATTCCATTTGCTTTCTCTATTACCCACTGAACTTGGAAGCTTTTTATTACCTATGGTTTTTATTACCTTGGAAATCTCTCTGTTCCATTGCTTTCTGCAGTCCTTCTCCATTTAAATAATACTGGTTTCCTCTATTATTCCTGCCTAAGTACATAACCACACATCTCTCCACATTATATTCCATCCGCCAAGTTTGTGCTCACTTGCTTAACCTGTCTGTATTCCTCTGTATATTCTTTGTGTCATCTTCACCATATGCCTTCTCACCTAGTTTTGTGCCATCCACAAATTTGGTGACACTACATTCACTACAGTCAAGTAAGCACATCAAAGCCTCTACCACCTCAGAAAGCTAAGGAAATTCAGCATGTCCACAATGCTCTTACCAATCTTTATAGATGCATCATAGAAAGCATCCTACCCAGATGCATCACAGCTTGGGCTGGCAACTGTTCTTCCCAAGACCGCAAGAAACTACAGAGAATTGTGAACGTAGTCCAGTCCATCATGAAAACCAGCCTTCCTTCCATTGACTCCGTCTATACTTCCTGCTGCCTTGGGAAAGCAGCCATCATAATCAAAGACACCTCCCATCCCAGTTATACTCTCTTCCACCCTCTTCCATCAGGCAGAAGTTACAAAAGTTTGAAAACATGCGCCATTAGATATAAAAACATCTTCTTCCCCACTGTTATCAGGCTTATGAATGAACCTCTCATATATTGGAGTTGATCTTTCTCTGCACCTTCTCTGTGGCTGTAATACTATATTCTGCATTCTGTTATATTATCCTGATGTATCTATGTAAGATATGATTTGTCTAGTTATCATGAAAAACAATACTTTTAAATGTATCTCAGTACACGTGACAATGATAAATTAAAGCAAATCAAATCAATATCAAGCTTTTCTCATCCAAATCATTACTATATAATGGAAATAATTGTAGCCTCAGCCCTGACCCCTGTGGCACACCACTAGTTAAGATGCAAAAATTCACCAAGTTTCCTTAGATAGCACCTTCCAAACCCATAACTGTTACAATCTAGAAGGACAAGATCAGCAGGTATGTAGGAACACCACCACATGCATGTTCCCCTCCAAGGTACTCATCATCCTGGCTTGTCCCTTCATTATCACTGGGTCAATATCTTGGAAATCCCTTCCTCAGGCCTTGTGAGTGCATCTACAGCACATGCATTGCAGCACACCAGCACCTTCTCAAGGGCAACTAGGGATGGGAAATAAATGCTAGCCCAGCCAGCAAAGCCCACATCCTTTGATCATCAGGAATGAAACCAACCAAAGAACAGATTGCTGTTGATTCTTGTTGATTCCAGGTTTGTTCAGTCTCCTTGATGCCACCTTGGTCAACTATGGCCTTGATGTTAAGCTCACGCTTACCTCAACTCCTGAGTTCAGCTCTTTTGTCCATTTTGGACCAAGTCAGTAAAGAGGTCAGGAGATGAGAGGACAGATTATTGCAGCATAAAGGTGCAGTATATCCCAGGAGGTTAAATAAGTTTGTGTAGTTCTTCTGAATCTGTCAGGGAGTATAAACATGATAGGAAGTTAGAAAGAGAAAGGAAAGAACTTGCATTTATGTAGCACCTTCACCTGGAGACATGTTTGGAGCATTCAGTATCAGATCAATGAATTAATAGCACAATTATAGGTCAATGGGAACTGTGATTATAGGCACATAGTTGCAAGGAGATCAAAGCTTGGAACTAAATATTCAGGGTTATGTATCTTTTCAGAAGAATGTAAAGGGTGGTAGGATAACATTGTTAGTATGGGATGGAGCAAGGACGACAGCAAGAAATGATCTTGGATCAGAATACATAGAAGTCATATTGATACAAATAAGAAATAAGAAGGGAAAAAAGGCACTGGCAGTTATACAGTAACTTTACATCAGGACCTAATGAAGGCACGTAACAAAGGCAGTACATTAATCATGGATGGCTTTAATCTTCATGTCGATTGGGATAGGCAGATTGGCAGAAGTGGCCAAGAGGAAGAATTCATACAGTATATTATTGTCAGTTTCCCAGAACAATATGTTGTGGATCCATCCAGGATCAGTCTATTTTGTGTTTGGTGATATGTTATGACATTAGGTTAATAATTGATATCAGAGTAAAAGATCCCCTTGGAAACTGTGACTATAACATTGTAGCATTTAGCATTAGTTTGAGAAGGAAGAATTTCAATCAGAAACAACTGTGCTAGGCTTAAATAAGGGTAATTACAAAGGAACAAGGACATAGCTGGCTGGAGTAGACTGGAAAAGGAGCTTAGCAGCAAAAACGATTGAGGATTGATGGCAAATGTTTGAGAAAGTGGTTAATGACTCACAGTGAAGTTACATTCCAGTGTGAAAGAAGGAATTTAGGATGGAGATAAGTCAACCATAATTAACTAGGGAAGTTAAGGACAGCATCAAATAGAAACCTGAAATTTGCTTTTCCAGTCCTAGCCTAGATTAAAGCTTGCTGCCAACTGAACCAAGGCTGATGTAACAGCCCTAAAGAGTTCAGGTGTGAGCTAAATACTTGTGATCATATTAGGAAAGGGATTGAAGAGGACAATGAAGAGTTTCACCAATCTGTCTTAAGTAGGAAAAGAACAGAGAAGGGATATTTTTGGAAATCTGCACAATTGAACCATAGGTGAAAAATAACATAAATTTTCCAATGAAGGGTAATTTTACACATCAGCATGAAAACTGCACTCAGAGAGCATGTGGTACAATATTATAGAGCTATTTTTCCAGCTTGTGCTCTGCAATTTATGATTTAAAGCCTGAGATTTCAGAACCCCAGAATGAAGCAGGCGATGTTTTCCTTGCAATATCTTGATATTAACATTTAAGAGAATGTGGTAACTCAAAGTGTTGTAGTCCACACATATTTACCCTTCTTCCTAAAGTCTACAGATTATTGAGAGCCAAGACTGGCATCACTAACCATGCCATTGAGATACATTAAACTAGGACCAAGTTTTACCAGAAAAGCAAATTGCCAAAGGTGTAACAATAGCCTCATCATCCAATCCACCACTTCAACATTCATTCCCTCGACCACGAATGCATCTTGTCCGCAGTGTCTACCATCTACGAGATGTGCTTCAGCAACTCACCAAATTTTATTCAGCAGCATGTCCGAAACCCATGACTTCTATCACCTGGAAGAGAAAGGATGGCTGATGCATGTGAAAACCACTACCTGTCAGTTTGCCTACAATCACACACCATTCTGACATGGGACTATATCAAAGTTCGTTCACTTCTGATGGGTCAACATCCTGGAAATCCCTAACTATCAGCACTGGATGATTGCCTACTGAAGTGAATACGCTGTTTCCATTATTCAAGCTGTTGCAATAGTTTCAACTACTCGGCATAGATGTCAGATGGTTGGGATGGAGAATATTATTGTTGAAGTCTATTAAGGCATCAGTTTCTCCTTTTACTTCCTGTTGTTTCCTCAATCTCTGCATTTTCATCTCTAGAGCGCTCCCAATGAATAAAAGCCTGCATGTTTTCTGGCTAATGCTCCTCCAGAGACGTTCAGCAGATGAAAGCTCGAACACAAAACACTTCCTTTTATCTTTACATTTTCATGAAGCTGCAATTCAAATGAATTCTCATGGCTTAAGTCATTATTTCAATTTTTCAAGCCCAACTAGCTGCGTTTCAGAGGATGTTGATTGTGGGCAGATGGACCACCCAATCACCCTGCAAACAAAGACCCCACGTTGCAAGCCATAGCCCACCCTAGTATAGTGTACAGTGACATGAACGTTATCTGTTTTAAAAGGCTGGCTCCAGGCACTTTGTGATATTATCTTTCCTTTCCATTTCGCATGACCATCACACGAGCACAAAACAGACAAACTGAGATAGAAATAGAGATTCATATTGTCAGACTTCCAACTGTTTTATGCAGCACATTATCCTTCCTCTGGCATTGCAAATTTGCTTGCTACCTGAGCTTCAATCCGCTAATTGCTTCAACTCATTTTTGGTTTACAAAATGAGCCATGGACTGATTATCTGCAAGCACTGGTCACTGACACAGGGCGCTATGAGGTGCAGTTGCTATCTGGGCTACTGGTAGAATTAGCAGACTGCTCTTACCAGGACTTACTCATCACTCATTGCCTACAGTGATTGAAAAGGAAATTATCCTAGAATACTTTTTATTTTAGAATTTTTCCACCCCTGTATTGTCAGCCGGCTCATGCATCTGCAAAGGGATATAAATATGTTAAATGAGTTTGCAAGTGGATGGCAGGTGGAGATGTATGTGAGGAAATGTGAAGTTAATCACTTTAATAGGGAGAATAGAAAAACTGAACATTTTTAAATGGTGAGTGTCATGTGGATAAGGTATGAAAGAGAGTATAAATTGTCTTTTAGCCATACTTCCTTGTTTAATATTTGAACTTTGCTGGGCTAAAACATGGTCGCCACTGATCACATGACATAAATTGACTACAATTCTGGAAATTCAAGCTTGGATACCATCTTTATGTAATCTCACACCCTTTGCATTGTGTGAACATTGCAGTCAAGAAACAAAAAGAATAGTGGATGATATGTCTTCCCAGAAAGGGCTGGTATCAAAGAAAACTTTCAGAAACACGTTATGTTTGCCAAGGCATCAATGGCTCACCGTCTGTCTCATACAACGAACAGCAGTTTTTAACCAGGGCTCAGAAATGGCCACTAACCTTGTTATACTCGTGGAAGTGTTAATAGAATTGTGGGGTGGAGGGAAATCTCATAGAAACCTGTAAAATTCTAACTGGTCTAAACAGGGTAAGTGCAGGAAGAAACACAGGAAGGATATGGGGTATGCCTTTTAGGACTAAGGTGAGCAGAAATGTCTTCATTTAGAGAGCATCAAGTCTGTGGGTTTATCTTTTTATTATAAAAAGCAACTGAGGCCAAAACATTCATTGTTTTCAGGAAAGAGATAGATATATTTATTAGGGCTAATGGGATCAAAGGATATGGGAAACAAGAGGGAACAGGGTACTCAGTTGGATGATCAGCCATGATCATATTGAATGGTGGAGCAGGCTCAAAGGGCTGAATGGCCTACTCCTGCTCCGATTTTCTATGTTCCTGTGTTTTTATGTTAAGTTTTTAAAGAAAACAAGGTGCTTGCTGATGCTGAAGTCCTGGTGTAACCAGTCCTGGGTCTCCTATACAGAACTTTCCACTTAGGAACATCATTACTTTTGATATTACTCCTAAAACCTGTTTATGAAACCCAGAGAACAGCATTCATCAACCACCACCCACTGACTGAGAACCCCTGGTATAGACAAATGGCAATTAACGTTGGAAAGTTGATGTTAAATGAGTGGAGTGAAAATAATATTGACAATACAAAGTGAAAAACATCTAATGGGCAGCTAAAATAACATTCAGTAGGTCAGAATAACATGGGTCATGCTGGCAAAAGAAATATTGAACGAAAGGCAAAATAAAGCTGGTAGAACAGGTGCAAAAACAATGGAATAACATTGCTAAGACTGTCTGGGGAGGCTGACATACTGATAGTGGGGAGTCTTGTAAAACAATGGTCATGTCCTAATTTGAGCCAGGAGCCCCAAGTTCAGGTCTGATCTACTCCAGAGATGTGTAAGACCAGGTTGATGTGAAAATATCTGCAAGCTAATGAAGTGTATGAAGCATGTAACTTTCTTGATCCATCTAACTTTTGTGTAACTTCAGCAGTCACTCTGGCAAATTTATTTGTGTCCCTATTCTAAACAGAGATCAACTATTGAAGGTGCAGAGTGATCTAGGTATTCAAGTATGTGAGTCACAAAAGGTTAGCATGTAGGTACGGCAAGTAATTAAGAAGGCTAATGGAATGCTAACCTTTATCAAGAGAGAAATTGAAATTATGGAAGATAGAGATGAGGAGGAATTTCTTCTCTCAGATGGTTGTGAATCTGGAATTCAGAGGACTGTAGAAGTTGTGTTATTAAGTCTATTTAAGGCTGAGATGGACAGATTTTTAATCAGTAAGGAAATCAAAGGTTATGGGGAAAAGGCAAGAAAGTGTAGTTAAGAGTTATCAGATCTACCATGACCTCATTGACTGGCGGAGCAGAAACAATGGGCTGAACGGCCTACTTCTGCTCCTATGTCTTATGTCCTATGTTATGCTTCAGTTTTGCAGGGCATTGGTGAGACCATAAAAAACCAAAAGAACTGCAGATGCTGTAAATCAGGAACAAAAATAGAAGTTGCTGGAAAAGCTCAACAGGACTGGCAGCATCTGTGAAGAGAAAATCAGAGTTAACGTTTCAGGTCCGGTGACCCTTCCTTAGAAGTTCTAAGGAAGGGTCACCGGACCCAAAGTGTTAACTCTGATTTTCCCTTCACAGATGCTGCCAGACCTGCTGAGATTTTCCAGCAACTTCTATTTTTGTACTGGTGAGACTATGTTTTGAATACTGTGTGTAGTTTTGATTTGATTTTTGATTTCATTTTATTTATTACTGTCATGTGTACCGAGGTACAATGAAAAGTGTTGTCTTATGTGATTTACAGCAGATCATACCATAAAAGTGCATCAGGGTGACAGAACAGAGTGCAGGATAAAGTGTCACAGCTGCTGAGGAAGTGCAGTGAGAGATCAGGATTAACATTTAAGATGTCCATTCAGAAGGCTGATAACAGCGGGGAAGAATGTTCATTAAGGAAGGATATAAATGTTTTGGAAGTAGTTTAGAGGTGGCTTACTAGATTAATGCCTGGAATGAGCAGAATGTTTTATGAGGAAATGTCGGAAAGATTGAGATTGTTTTCAATGGAGTTTAGAAGAGAGAGAGGTAATTTGATTGAAATACATGGAATCCTGAGGGTCTTGATAAGGTGTATGTAGAAATTGAATCAGAGATAGTAGGAACGGCAGATGCTGGAGAATCCGAGACAACAAGGTGCAGGGCTGGATGAACACAGCAGGCCAAGCAGCATCATAGGAGCAGAGAGGCTGATGTTTCGGGCCTAGACCCTTCATCAGAAAAGGGGGAAGGGAAGGGGGTTCTGAAATAAATAGGGAGAGAGTGGGAGGCGGATAGAAGATGGATAGAGGAGAGGATAGGTGGAGAGGAAACAAACAGGTCAAAGAGGCGGGGATGGGGCCAGTAAAGGTGAGTGTAGGTGGGGAGTTAGGAAGGGGATAGGTCAGTCCAGGGAGAACGGACAGGTCAAGGGGGCGGGATGAGGTTAGTCGGTAGGAGATGGAGGTGCGGCTTGAGGTGGGAGGAGGGGATAGGTGGGAGGAAGAACAGGTTAGGGAGGCAGGGACAAGCTGGACTGGTTTTGGGATGCGGTAGGGGGAGGTGAGATTTTGAAACTTGTGAAATCCACATTGATACCATTGGGCTGCAGGGTTCCCAAGCAGAATATGAGTTGCCGTTCCTGCAACCTTTGGGTGGCATCGTTGTGGCACTGCAGGAGGCCCAGGATGGACATGTCGTCTGAGGAATGGGAGGGGGAGTTGAAAAGGTTTGCGACTGGGAGGTACAGTTGTTTATTGCGAACCGAGCGTAGGTGTTCTGCAAAGCGGTCCCCGAGCCTCCGCTTGGTTTCCCTGATGTAGACGAAGCCACACCGGGTACAGCGGATGCAGTATACCACATTGGCAGATGTGCAGGTGAACATCTGCTTG
>NW_025968280.1:24532-25000 GCF_021869965.1 Rhincodon typus
ATGGGGGTGAGGGAGGAGGTGTGGGGGCAGGTGTAGCACTTCCTGCGGTTGCAGGGAAAAGTGCCGGGTGTGGTGGAGTTGGAGGGGAGTGTGGAGCGGACAAGGGAGTCACGGAGAGAGTGGTCCCTCCGGAAAGCAGATAAGGGTGGGGAGGGAAAGATGTCTTTGGTGGTGGGGTCGGATTGCAGATGGCAGAAGTGTCAGAGGATGATGCGTTGGATCCGGAGGTTGGTGGGGTGGTACGTGAGGACGAGGGGGATTCTTTTTTGGTTCTTATTGCGTGGACGGGGTGTGAGGGATGAGGTGCGGGAGATGTGGGAGACACGGTTGAGGGCGTTCTCGACCACCAAGGAGGGGAAGTTACGGTCCTTGAAAAACGAGGACAACTGAGATGTACGGGAGTGGAATGCGTCATCCTGGGAGCAGATGCGGCGGAGGCGAAGGAATTGGGAATGGGGATAGCATTTT
>NW_025968281.1:0-25000 GCF_021869965.1 Rhincodon typus
TACAACATCCTTCCTATAGCAGGGAGACCAGAATTGCACCGAGGATTGCAAAAGTTGCCTAACCAATGTCTTGTACCTCCGTAACATGACCTCCCAACTCCTGTACTCAATGCACTGACCAATAAAGACAAGTATACCAAACGCCTTCTTCACTACCCTGTCTACCTGTGACTCCACCTTCAAGGAACTATGAATCTGTGCTACAAGATCTCTTTGTTCAGCAACACACCCCAGGACCCTACCATTAATTGTATAAGTTGTGCCTTGATTTTCCTTTCTGAAATGTAACACCTCACATATATCACAGTTAATGTAGTTAACATGGATTTCAGCAAAGCCTTTGACAAGGTCCCACACAGGGAGACTGATAATCAAAATAAAAGCCCTTGGCTTAATGGTGGGAGACAGAGGCTGGTGGTAGAAGACTGTGTGGCGTACTGCTGGGATCATGGCGCTGGATCCCTTATTGTTTGTGATGTGTATAAATGATAACAAAAAACTGTACAGGGGATGGTAAGAGTAAGTTTGCAGATGACACAAAGATTGGTCAAGTGTAAATAGTGAGGAAGAATGTCTTAGGTTACAGGAGAATGTAAATGTAAGGTGATGCACTTTGGAAGACAAGGAAGTACTCAATAAATGGCAGGTACTAGGAAACTCAGAGGAACAAAGGGGTCTTGGGGCACTTGGCCACAGATCCCTGAAGGTGGCAGGAAGGTTAATAATGTAGTTAATACGGCATACAGGATACTTGCCTTTATCAATTGTGGCATAAATAATAAGGGTAAGGAGGTTTCTGTTGGAGCTGTATAAAACTCTGGTTAGGCCACAGCTGGAGTACTGTGTGCAATTCTGGTTGCCACACTATAGGAAGGATGTAGCTGCAGTGGAAGGCATGTGAAGGAGATTCACCAGGATGCTGCCTGGGATGGAACAGTTTAGCTGTGAAGAGATCCTCATAATTTGTGTTGTTTTCTTTGGAGCAGAGAACACTGAGGGGATCTGACTGAGGTGTACAAAGTTGTAAAAGGCATGGACAGGATGGATGGAAGACAGCTGTTCCCTTTAATTGAAGGGTTGATACTGGGAGCCATAATTTTAAGCTGAAAGGCAGAAGGTTTAGAGGGGATTTGAGGAAAAGCTTTTGACCCAGAACATGGTGGGAATCTGGAATGCACTGCCTGGGAAGGGTATTTCAGGTGGGAAACCTCACAAACTTTAAAAAGTGCTTGAATGAGCACTTGAAATTTCATAACATTCAAGGCTATGGACCAAGTCTAGAAAGTGGGACTGGTGTACATTTAGAGTAGATTTTGTTGGTTTAGACTTGATGGGCTGAAGGGCCTCCTCTGTACTGCATAATATATATCTCTACATTCTTTCCTCACACTTTCCTTTTTACCAAATATTGTACATCACCTCCCCAACACCCATCACTCATCTCACCCCCACCCAACCCCCTCACTCAATTGCCAGGAAATATGAATAGCTGCTTCTCTTTTATCCCAAAAGCATTTGAATTATAGAATTATACAGAGTGATACAACACGGAAACAGATCCTTCAGTCCAACTTGTCCATGCCGATAAAGTTTCCCAAACAGAACTAGCCCCATTTTCCTGCATTTGGCCCATATCCTTATAAACCCTCCCTATCCATGTACCTGTCCAAATGTCTTTTAAACATTGTAACTGTACCTGCATCTACCGCTTCTTCTGGCAGTACATTCCATATACAAACAATATTCTGTGCAAAAAAACTTGCCCCTCAAGTCCCCTTCAAATCTTTCTCCTGTCACCTTCAAATTATGCCCTTTAGTTCTGAATTCCCCAACATTATCACTTTATCTATGCTCCACATGATTTTATAAACCACCTGTGCTCCAGTGAGAAAAGTCCCAGCTTATCCAGACTCTTCTTATAACTCAAATACTGCTGTCCCAATAACATCCTTGTAAATCTTTTCTACACCCTCTAATTTAATATCTTTCCTCTACCACAGCAATCCTAAATTGGCCTGACCAATGTCCTGTACAACTGCAACGTGACGTCCCAACTTCTACATTCAATGATGTGAGCAATGAAGGCAAGTGTGCCAAATTCTGCCTTTACACCTCTGCCTACCTGTGATGTAACTTTTACATACACAATTATTCAAATTGGCAGGTAGAAGCTCTACTCTGGTATGGGGAAGAAAGTGTATGAGTGTGGGTGAGATTATTGTTTGGGCAAAACTGAGCAAGGTTTGTCTCATTCCTGCATTCCCCATGCAGATCGCCTAAAGGACCTCCGCTTCTTCCTGTCCCGCAGGCCCGACCAGTCCCCCTCCACTGACACCCTCATCTGCTTAGCCGAACTCGTCCTCACCCTCAACAACTTCTCTTTCAATTCCTCCCACTTCCGACAGACAAAGTGGGTGGCCATGGGTACCCGCATGGGCCCAATCTATGCCTGCCTCTTTGTAGGATACGTGGAACAATCCCTCTTCCAAAGCTACACTGGCCCTATCCCCCACCTCTTCCTCCGTTACATCGACGACTGTATCAGCGCCGCCTCGTGCTCCCACAAGGAGCTCGAACAGTTCATCCACTTCACTAACACCTTCCACTCCAACCTTAAGTTCACCTGGGCCGTCTCCGATACCTCTCTCTCCTTCCTGGACCTCTCTGTCTCCATCTCTGGCATCCACCTGGAAACCCATATCCATTTCAAGCCTACCGACTCCCACAGCTACCTAGAATACACCTCCTCTCACCCACCTTCCTGCAAAAAGGCCATCCCCTATTCCCAATTCGTTCGCCGCTGCCGCATCTGCTCCCGAGATGAGGCATTCCACTCCCGTACATCCCAGATGTCCTTGTTTTTCAAGGACCGCAACTACCTCTCCACGGTGGTCGAAAATGCCGTCGACCGTGTCTCTCGCATTTCCCGCACTCATCCCTCACACCCTCTACCCACAATAACAACCAAAACAGAATCCCCCTCGTCCTCACATACCACCCCACCAACCTCTGAATCCAATGCATCATCTTCCGACACTTCCACCATCTGCAATCTGACCCCACTACCAAAGACATTTTTCCCTCCCCACCCTTATCTGCTTTCCGGAGGGACCACTCTCTCCGTGACTCCCCTGTCTGCTCCGCACTCCCCTCCAGCCCCACCACACCCGGCACTTTTCCCTGCAACCAGAGCAAGTGCTACACCTGCCCCTACCCCTCCCCCCTCACCCCTATCCCAGGCCCTAAGAAGACCTTCCGCATCAAACAGATGTTCACCTGCACATCTGCTAATGTGGTATACTGTATCCGCTGTTCCCGATGTGGCCTCCTCTACATTGGGGAAACCAAGTGGAGGCTTGGGGACCGCTTTGTGGAACATCTTCGCTCGGTTCGCAACAAACAACTACACCTCCCAGTCGTGAACCATTTCAACTACCCCTCCCACTCCTTGGACGACATGTCCATCTTGGGCCTCCTGCATTGCCACAATGATGCCACCCGAAAGCTGCAGGAACAGCATCTCATATTTTGCTTGGAACCCTGCAGCCCAAGGGTATCAATGTGGACTTCACAAGCTTCAAAATCTCCGCTCCCCCGACCGCATCCCAAAACCAGCCCAGCTCGTCCCCGCCACCCTAACCATTCCTCCCACCTCAAGCCCCACCCCCATCTCCTACCCACTAACCTCATCCCGCCTCCTTGACCTGTCCGTCCTCCCTGGACCAACCTATCCCCTCCCTAACTCCCCATCTACACTCACCTTTACTGGCTCCAACCCCACATCTTTGACCTGTGTGTATCCTTTCCACCTATCTTCTCCTTTATCCATCTTCTATCCGCCTCCCCCCTCTCCCTATTTATTTCAGAATCCCCTTCCCCTTCCCCATTTCTGAAGAAGGGTCTCAACCCGAAACGTCAGCTTTCTTGCTCCTCTGATGCTGCTTGGCCTGCTGTGTTCATCCAGCTCTACACCTTGTTATCTAAGGTTTGTCTCATGTGTAGTGACAATTTTATATTCCAGATCCAGCAATGCACCATAGTGCAAAAAACACCAATAGTAGGGTCATTGTATTTGGGAAATAATGAAACGTAAAAGGGCTTAACATAGTATGTTCTCAAATGAGACCTGTAGTCCCTATGTCGAATATTATTTTGGAAGATTTTAAAAAAATCTTTCACAGTGTATGGTTATTGTTGGCTGAACCATCATTTGATGGCTATCCCCAATTGCCATAGAGAAGTTGTTGGTGATCCACCTTCTTGAACTGTTGTAGTCCATGTGTTCTAGCTACATTCGCTGTAGTATCAGGGAGGGGGTTCCAGGATTTTGTTAGAAAATCAGCTTTTCGTCAGAGTTGCACTTGTCAGTAAAATGAAGCATTTATCTTAGACATGCTAAAATCTCTCTTCTCTGATGTTCTCACCATAGCATCTGACTCAGCATGAATGACATGTGATGTGTCTGCATGCATTTTCAAATTCATCACGTGTCCTTTTATCCCATGAACAGAATGCAATTACGAAATGAGTCAGTGATACTATTTGAGGTCAGTTATTAGTAACATAGAAACAAGCGTAGCTTGCTATGAGCTGATGTAAAAGAAGCAGAAAACTGGGATTTAAAACAGAAAAAAGGAACTATTATGGTTTTGAAATCTCTATAAGTCTACTTTTCATTTGAAGGTCATGTAATGTGCTTTGAATTGAGCACTGCACAAATGTACCAAGACGTAACCTTAGTCCTTAGATGGAGAAAGTTGGGAAATATTGTTAACTGATGTTCTAACTTGCTGCACTCAGCCATGATTATTAGAAATGGTACTTATGGGTATTTTTAATGTGTATTAATGGTTTGGACTTGGATCTACATTGCTTAAGTTCAAAGTTTGCAGATGGCACATAGCTCAACAAGATAATAAACAGCAAGAGGGTAGTAATAGGCTGCAGGAAGAAACAAATTAACTGGTGAAACGGGCAAACAAGTGGCAAGTGAAATTGAACATGCAGAAGGGTGAAGTGGTTTATTTTGGAAGAGTACTGAGTGACTATATAAAGTAAATGGAATAATTTTAAACAGAGTGTAGGAGAAGAGCATTCTGTGAAGTGCACTAACTCAAATCTATGAAGGTGGAATGGTGTGTTAAAAAGACTGCAAACAAAGCATATGGGATCCTCATCTTTATTAAGAGGGGCATGGAATACAATAACACGGTATTTTTCTTCTATTCATTTGTGGGATGTGGGTGTCACTGGCTGGCCAGCATTTCTTGCCCATCCCTAGTTGCCCTTGAGAAGGTGGTGGTGAGTTTCCTTCTTGAACTGCTGCAGTCCTCCTGCTGTGGGTTGACCCACAATGCTATTAGGGAGGGAATTCCAGGATTTAGACCCAGCGACAGTGAAGGAATGGTGATATATTTCCAAGTCAGGATGGTGAGTAGCTTGAAGGAGAACATGGAGGTGGTAGTGTTCCCGTATATCTGCTGCCCTTGTCCTTCCAGATGGAAGTGGTTGTGTGTTTGGAAGGTGCTGTCTGAGGATCTTTGGTGAATTTCTGCAGTGCATCTTGTAGATAGTACGCACTGCTGCTACTGAGTGTCAGTGGTGGAGGGAGTGGATGCTTGTGGATGTGGTGCCAATCAAGCGGGCTGCTTTGTCCTGGATGGTGTAAAGCTTCTTGAGTGTTGTTGGGGCTGCACTCATCCAGGCAAGTGGGGAGTATTCCATCGCACTCCTGACTTGTGCCTTGTCGATGGTGGACAGGCTTTGAGGAGTCAGGAGGTGAGTTACTCGCCACAGTATTCCCAGCTTCTGGCCTGGTCTTATAGCCACTGTGCTTATGTGGTGAGTCCAGTTGAGTTTCTGGTCAATGATAACCCTCAGGATGTTGATAGTGGGGGATTCAGTGATGGTAACACCATTGAATATCAACAGTCGTAGTTGGATTGTCTCTTATTGGTGATGGTCATAGCCTCGCATTTGTGAGGCACAAATGTTACTTGCCTCTTGTCAACCCAAGCCTGGATATTGTCCAGATCTTGTTGCATGTGAACATGGACTGCTTCAGTATCTGAGGAGTCACAAATGGTGCTGAACATTGTGCAATCAACAGCGAATATCCCCACTTCTGACCTTATGATGGAGGGAAGGTCATTGATGAAGCAGCTGAAGATGGTTGGGCTGAGCACACTACCCTGAGGAACTCCTGCAGAGATGTCCTGGAGCTGAGATGATTGGCCTGCAACAGCCACGACCATCTTCCTATGTGTCAGGTATGACTCCAACCACCGGAGAGTTTGCCCCAATACCCACTGATTCTGGTTTTGCTAGGGCTCCTTGATGCCACACTCAGTAGAATGCAGCCTTGATATCAAGAGCTGTCACTTTCACCTCACCTCTGGAATTGAGCTCTTTTGTCCATGTTTGAACCAAGGCTGTAATGAGGTCAGGAGCTGAGTGGCCCTGGCGGAACCCAAACTGGGCGTCACTAAGAGGTTATTGCTGAGCAGGTACTGCTTGATAGCACTGTTGGTGACACCTTCCATCACTTTACTGATGATTGAGAGTAGACTGATGGGGCGGTAATTGGCCGGGTTGGATTTGTCCTGCTTTTTGTGTACAGGACATACTTGGGCAATTTTGCACATTGCCAGGTAGATATCAATGTTGTAACTGTACTGGAACAGCTTCACTTGGGGAGTAGCAAGTTCTGGAGCACAAGTCTTCAGTACTATTGCCGGAATGTTGTCAGGACCCGTAGCCTTTGCAGTATCCAGTGTCTCCAACCATTTCTTGATATCACATGGAGCGAATCAAATTGGCTGAAGACTGGTATCTGTAATACTGGGGACCACTGGAGGAGGCCAAGATGGATCATCTACTCAACACTTCTGGCTGAAGACTGCTGTGAAAGCTTCAGTCTTATCTTTTGCAAAAATGTGCTGGGCTCTTCCATCATTGAGGATGGGAATATTTGTGGATCCTCTTCCTCCAATGAGTTATTTAATTGTCCACCACCATTCACAACTGGATGTGGCAGGACTGCAGAGCTTAGATCTGATCTGCTGGTTGTGGGATCGCTTAGTTCTGTCTATCGCTTTCTGCTTTCGCTGTTTGGCATGCAAGTAGTCCCGTTTGGTGGCTTCACCAGGTTGATCCATCATCTTCAGGTATGCCTGGTGCTGCCCCTGGCATGCCCTCCTGCACACTCCATTGAACCAGGGTTGATCCCCTGGCTTGATGGTAATGGTTGAGTGGGGGATATGCTGGACCATGACGTTACAGATTGTGCTGGATTACAATTCTGCTGCTGTTGATGGTCCACAGCGCCTCATGGATACCCAGTCTTGAGTTGCTAGATCTATGCAAAGTCTGTCCCATTTAGCACGGTGATAGTGCCACACAACACAATGGAGGTTGTTCTCATTGTGAAAGCAGGACTTTGTCACTCTTACCGATATTGTCATGGACAGATGCATCTGTAGCTGGCAGATTAAAAAGGATGAGGTCAAGTGTGTTTTTTCCCTCCTGTTTGTTCCCTCACTGCCTGCCACAGACCCAGTCTAGCAGCTATGTCCTTTAGGACCCGACCAGCTCAGTCTGTAGTGCTGCTGCCGAGCCACTCTTGGTGGTGGACATTGAAATCCCTTACCCAGAGTACATTTTGTGCCCTTGCCATCCTCAGTGCTTCCCCAAAATGTTGTTCAACATTAGGAGTACTGATTCATCAGCTGAGAGAGGATGGTATGTGGTAATCACCAGGAGGTTTCTTTGCCCATGTTTAATCTGAAGCCATGAGACTTCATGGGGTCTGGAGGCAATGTTGAGGACTGCCAGAGGAACACCCTCCCAACTGTAAACCATTGTTCCCCCACCTCTGCTGGGTCTGTTCTGTCGGTGGGACAGGACATATCCAGGGATGGTGATGGTGGTGTCTGGGACATTGTCTGTAAGCTATGAGGTTACACCTTGGCAGGCTGCAGTTTTTTACTTAGGTACAATGTTAAAGTCTTCGAGAAGATTCAGAAGAGATTCAGTAGAATGGCACTAAGAATGAAAGAATTAAATTATGTGGATGTATTAAGCAAAAGTCCCTGCAGTGCAAAGGTGTATAAGAGATGTGATCAAGGCCTTCAAAATTAAAGATAATGTATTTTCAGTGTCAGAAGGGTCAGTAAACAGGGCACAGACATCAGATCATTGGTAAAATAAAAGTAGAAGTTGTATGATCCAGAATGAATTGTCTCAAACGTAGTGGAAAGAAATTCAATAACAACATTCAAAAGGTTATCATGTATCTTGAAAGAGACAAGTTTGAAGGTCTATGAGAAAAGAGCAGGACACTCAGACTGATTAGATGTTATGAGTACAGCTAAAAACAACCACATTTTCTTCATTTCACAAGACAAACAACTGAAGTGGAAAACCAACACTTACACTGTATGAGAGAGGAGTGTTGATTGGTGGAGGTGTTGCCATGGATAATGCACCGTGATGAATGGCAGTTAACTTCCAGGGGTTGTTTATATTTGTAGACTGCAGCGGTTCAAGAAGGCAGCTCACCAACACCTTCTCAAGGGCAACTAGGTGCTGAACAATAAATGCTGGCCAGCCCGTGATGGTCACATCCCACAAGTGAATAAAAAATTTCAAGGCCTTGACTAAGCAGAATCAATGTGCCTGGTTTAATATTTAAACGACAACTGCAGTTAACTGTCTATTGTCATTAACTGGTGCACTCTACATGGTAATGTCTCCATTGATTAAAGCTCACCTACCAACCAATCAACAGTCTCCTCTTTATGCAGCGTAAGTATTGGGTTTCTCCTCAAATATTCTTGCAAGTTTTCCTGAAGAGTACAAAATGAAAATCTTCAAAAAAGATCATATGTCTTTTTTAAGCACCATTCAAGTTCTGTACTATCAAATGACTATTCAGCTATCTCTTTTGAAGAGCAAGTGTCGATAAAGTAAACACAGTGGCTTCATTTTCAACTGCAGCTTGATGTTGTCTATGTGGACATCAGAAAATCTTTGACAAGGTCCCTCATGGCAGACTGGTTTGAAAAGTGAAGTCACATGCTATCAGGTGTGAGCTGGCAAGATGGATATAGAACTGGCATGATCATAAGAGACAGAAGGTAGCAGTGGAATGGAGGGTTGTGACTAGTGGTGTTGCACAGTGATCAGTGCTGGGACCTCTGCTGTTTGTGATATACATAAATGATTTGGAAGAAAATGTAGCTGGTCTAATTAGTAGTTTTGCAAATGATACAAAAATTGGTGGAGATGAGGATAGTGAGGAGGATTGTCAGAGGATACAGCAGGATGTAGATCAGTTGGAGCATGGGCAGAAAAATTGCAGATGGAGTTTAATCCGGACAAATGTGAGGTGATGCATTTTGGAAGGTCAATTACAGGTGGAAATTATACAGTGAATGGCAGAACCCTTAAGACTTGTTGATATGCAGACGGATCTGGGTATGCAGGTCCACAGATCAGTGAAGGTGGCAGCGCAAGTAGATAAGGTTGTAAAAAGGCCTATGGCAAGCTTATCTGCATTGGAAGGAGCATTGAGTATAGGGATAGACAAGTTATAGAACTTTAGTTCGGCCACACTGGGAATGTTGTGTACTGTTCTGGTCATCACACTACCAGCAGGATGTGGATGCTCTGGAGAGGGTACAGAAAAGGTTGTTTTTTTTCTTTTGCCTGGTAGAGGGGATTTTAGCTATGAAGAAAGGTTGGATGGACTGAGTTTGTTTTCACTGGAATGGAGGAGGCTGAAGGGTGATCTGATAGAGGTTTATAAGATTGTGAATGGCATGGATAGAGTGGAAAGTATGAGGCTTTTTCGCAGGGTGGAGGGATCAATTACTAGGGGATACAGGTTCAAGGTGCGTGGGGGCAAGTTTGAAAACAATGTGCGAGGCACATTTTTTACAACAAAGGATGGTGAGTGCCTGGAATGCATTGCCAGAGGAGGTGGTGGAAGCAGACACAATAGCAGCATCCAAGAAGCACCTGGATGAATACATGAATAGGAAGGGATTAGAAGCATATAGATCCTGTAAGTGAAGACAGTTCTAATAAGGAAGGGCAACATGTGTCGGCGCAGGCTTGAAGGGCTGAAGGGCCTGTTCCTGTGCTGTATTGTTCTTTGTTCTTTGCATCTTTCTATGTACTTTGCCAACTTGCAACCCATATGGAGTAAGTGTAAATTCCTTTCTGCTAATAATAAAGCATTGACTTGGGCATGGAATTCTGGAGTCCCCATTACTCAGGGACTGTGGACTGAGATTTCCGCTGCATACTGCTATGAATATTGACTCAGTCCTGAATTCCAAGCGCAGGTTTGTTACAATAAATGGAGCTCACTCCCTTTGTGGCTTCGCAAAGGAATTTATTCCCAATGGATGAAAATTTGCATGGCACAAGGATCTGCGTATGTTTGGAGAGTGGGAGTGAGAGTGGAGAGGTCAACGTTCCCAAGGTCAGAAAACTACTTCACAAACAAACTTTCTTTTCAGATTGGGAAAAGAAATTGGGATTCTGTGAGTAACTGAGGAAGCAGATGTCAGTGTGTTGTACTGTTTATTCATTTTTGACTTTTGGAAGTAAAATAACTTGTTATTCAAAACCCGAGATTTGAATTGAATTAGCTTTACTGTCACATGTACTCACGTTAGTACAGTGAAAAGTTTACAAGTCATCACATATGGCGCCATCTTAGGTATAAAGGTACCTGGGTACAGACTCTTCAGTCCAAATTGTTAGGAAAAAATATTAGAAAAAAAAAAAATAAAAAGTCCAGCATTGCAGAAATGCAGAAATCCAATAGTACAAAATCATGGTAATAAATTAGAAAAATAAAGAAATAAAACAGTTAGAATAACTGTGCTTCCATAATAATATAACAAAGAGAAAAAGAAATTTAAACAAAAATGAGATGTAGTCTTGCAACAGTCTAGATTCAGTCTACTTATCAAAGATAGGAGAAGACATGAAGCACTTAATACACTTTATTTAATACACTCCAAGGTCACACAGGTTTTGAGATCAGTCTGGAGGGGATAATGGTGTTAAAGGCGGAGCTGTAGTCAATGAGCAGGAATCTGATGTAGGTGTCCTTGTTGTCCAAGATGTTCCAGATATTTTTACAACCTCTAATTTGTACATCTTTGCTTACAATGAGCTGCCTGTACTGCTTGTAAGCAAAGCTTTCCACTGTATTTTGGGACCCGTGACAATCAATCAATCAATCAATCAATCTATGATAGACTGTTGCAAATTTACAGCTCTTTGCTCACAGTCCCCGGTTCACATTATCACTGACATTGGGACTGGGCAGAAGGAGGGACATTGCACAGCACTAGACTTGTAAGGTTCACTTATGGGAGTCGCTGAAGACATTTTCTCTGATAAAACATGCAACATGAAGCCTCAGGCACAGAAACATAGAAACAGAAGATAGGAACAGGAGGAGACCATTCAGCCCTTCCAGCCTGCTCCGCCATTCATCACGATCATGGCTGATCGTCCAACTCAATATCCGAATCCTGCTTTCTCCTCATAACCTTTGATCCCATTTGCCCCAAGTGCTTTATCTAGTTACCTCTTGAATATATTCAATGTTTTGGCATCAACTACTTCCTGTGGTAATGAATTCAAAGGCTCACCACTCTTTGGGTGAAGAAATGTCTCCTTATCTCCGTCCTAAATGGTCTACCCTGAATTCTCAGACTGTGCCCCCTGGTTCTGGACACACCCACTATCGGGAACATCCTCCCTGCATCTACCCTGTCCAGTCCTGTTAGAATTTTATAAGTCTCTGTGAGGTCCCCCCTCATTCATCTGAACTCCGTGAAAACAATCCCAACCTAGTCAATCTCTCCTCATACGTCAGACCCGCCATCCCTGGAATCAGCCTGGTAAACCTTTGCTGCACTCCCTCGAGAGCAAAAACATCCTTCCTCAGAAAAGGAGACCAAAACTGCACACAATATTCTAAGTGTGGTCTCACCAAGGCCCTGTATAACTGCAACAACACATCCCTGCTCCTGTACTCGAAACCTCTCGCAATGAAGGCCAACATACCATTTGCCTTCTTTACCGCCTGCTGCACCTTCATGCTTACCTTCAGCGACTGGTGCACAAGGACACCCAGGTCCCACTGCACACTCCCCTCTTCAAATTTACAGCCATTCAGGTAGTAATGTGCCTTCTTGTTTTTGCTTCTAAAGTGAATAATCTCACATTTATCCAAATTATACTGCATCTGCTATTGATTTGCCCATTCACCCAAACTGTCAAGATCATGCTGAAGGATCTCTGCATCCTTGTCACAGTTCACCCTCCCACCCAACTTGGTGTCATCTGCAAACTTAGAGATGTTACATTTTGTTCCCTCGTCCAAATCATTATTATATCTTGTGAATAGCTGGGGTCTCAGCACCGATCCCTGTGGCACCCCACTAGTTACTGCCTGCCAACTTGAAAAGGATTCATTAATTCCTACTCTTTGTTTCCTCTCTGCCAACCAGTTTCTGCCAACCAAGGTATTCAGTATTTAGGAAGAGCAGGCAAAAAGGGAAAAGTGGTGGAGTGGCATTGCTGGTTAAAGAGGAAATCAACACAATAGTGAGAAAGGATATTAGCTCTGACAATGTGGAGTCTGTATGGATAGAGTTGAGAAATACCAAACGGCAAAAAACATTAGTGGGTGTCATATATAGACCCCCAAACTGTGACACTTGATTTCAGACCTAGTTTTATATTGGGTGCTTACCCCCGAATTTTTCTTTCTATTCTGAGGAGGAATTGGTAAGCCTGCTATGTTGGTGTATGTTTATTTTCATTATACTACCATTCTCTTATCTCATTATTGTTCAATAAATGAGTCTGTAGGTTAGTAGCTGAAATTACAGTCTGATAGAATATTTATCGTTATATTTGCTGAGGTGAAGGGAGCTGTGTGTCAACAAATGTTACAGAGGCCAATAGAAAGTGCCACGGTGTATCTTTTTGACCCTTTGGCTTGATACACTGACTCAGATTTTGTGTAAGTGGAGGAACATACATTGGGAATAAATGCCGTAGGGCAGAGATCTGTGGTGCTGAATTCAAGATAAAAGCCTTTTAGCAGAAGAATCTACCTTGTCTCTCTTGGCCATAGAGAGCTACATCCTTTATCCATATGGAGTTTCTCTGCCCAGTATCTCCTTCCACAATAATCCCAACCTTTTTATGCTGCAGTCTTGAGAACATAAGAATTAGAAGTAGGAGTAGGCATCGCTCAATAAAATCACCTCAAATCCACTTTCCCTCACCATCACCAAGTCCATTAATTAATTTAGTGGCCATATCTATCAATCTCAGTCTTGATTATATTCTTTAATTGAGCATTCAGAGCCGTCTGAGATCAAGAATTCCAGACATTCACACCCTTTGATTGAAGAAGTTCTCCTGTCAGTCCTAAATGGCTGAACCATTTTCCCGACACTATGATGTACTAATTTGAGCTTCTCCAGTCAGGGAGAAACAACTTCTCAGCAACTGTTCTGTCAAGTCCTCAAAGAATTTTATACTTTCAATGAGATCATTTCTCAGTCTTCGAAACCACAGAAAATATAGCATGCACTGCATTTACAACCTTGTGGACATGTTTATATTCAGTCTCCTTATTTAAGTCATTGACATATTTTTTGTTTATAGTTCATTCCTGGAATGTGGTAGTCTGGCAGGGCTTACATTTATTTCTCTTTTTAAATTACCTTTGAGAAGGTGGAGGTAAGCCACATTGCTGTTCATCTGGTGTCAGTACTTCCATGCTGCTAATTCGCTAATGTCCTCAGGGAGGGAAAATGCTGTGATTAACTGGCCTGGCCTATATGTGACTCCGGACCCACAGCAATGTAGTTGAGTCATAACTGCCCACAGGGTAATAATTGCAGGCCCAGTCAGCAATGCCCATATCCCATGAAGAAACTAAGACATGTTGTTTGGTTTGGAGTTTTGAATGACGTCACTGAGGAATGACATTGAGATGAGAAATGGAAGGCCCCCGTGTAAAATGCAACCTATGCCATGACAGCCAAGTTTCTGAAATGAGAATGAACTCTCAGTTTTTGAGTTCCAGACAGCTAGCCAGAAACCTGAGAAGAACAAATAGGGGAAGCTTGAATTGGATGTCTAACTGGTTGAGTCAGACCATGCACGGCATAATATTGCTTAAGGCAACAACTTCAGTGTGGCAGGACATGACTGTTGAGCTGCAACAGGGACTATTTCTGCTGATATTAATAATGATTTAAAGGAAAGAACAGCAGCTAAGTCCTTAGGCTTTGCTGTAATACCAGTTTAGAGTCAGAGTTTAACAGCATGGTAACAGACAACCACACTGGTTATCAAGCATCAATCTATTCTGACTCTATTTTCCAGCACTTGGCCTGTAACCTTGCATGCTATGGGGTTTCAAGTGCTCATTTAAATACTTCTTAAATATGCTGAGGGTTCTCCTACCTACCAACATTTTAGGCAATGAATTCCAGACACACACAACCCTCTGGGTTTTCCTCAAATCCCCTCTAAACCTCCTGCTCCTTTGTTTAAATTGTGCCCATTGGTTATTGACCCCTCTACAAGGGGGAAAGTCTCTCCTTACCTATCCTGCCTATGTCCCTCAGAAATTGTGTACAAGTCCCCTCTAAAGCCTTCTCTGATCTAAGAACAACAATCTCAGCATATCTCATCTCTCTCTATAGCTGAATCACTCCAGCCCAGGCAACATCCTGGTGAATCTTCTCTATACTCTCTTTAATGTAGTGTGGCAGCTTGAATGTACACAGTACTCCAGTCGCAGTCTAACGTTAATCATAGCTTCAACCGAACCTCCCTGCTCTTGTGTTCAATGTCTTTATTAATAAAGATAACTATCACATATGCCTTCTTAACCCTCTTATCTATTCTGGGAGGATCACTCATGGTTGGATCACTCTGTTGATACCAACTAAATGTTGCTGACTACATGTATGAAAAAAGTCTAAAGATGTAAATTGGTGATAAAAGAAGTTCAAATATGGTGCCAAAGATTAAATTGTTCTGCACTGGATCATTTATTTGAATTCCTTGTTGCCTGTTACCATATCCAGAAGTTTAGTTGTGCTTTCTTGGGTAGTTCAGAACAGACTATATTCAATATAATCACTTTGTTCTGAGGAAGGGTCACTGGACCCGAAACGTTAACTCTGTTTTTAACTTCACAGATGCTGCCAGACCTGCTGAGCTTTTCCAGTAACTTTGTTTTTGTTCCTGATTTACAGCATCCGCAGTTGTTTTGGTTTTTAAGTGGATTGCTTTGGCCTGGATGGTGTCATAGCTTTTGAGTGTTGATGGAGCAGCATTCTTCCAGGCAAGTGGGGAGTATTCTCTCATACTCCTGATTTGTGCCTTGTCATGGGGCGATAGCTAGGTTCTCTGTTGTTGGAGATGGTCATTCCTTGGCATTTGTCTGGTGCAAATGTTACTTGCCACTTATCAGCCCAAGCCTGGATATTGTCCAGATCTTGTTGCATTTGAACACGGACTGCTTCAGTATCTGAGGAGAGTGGTGCTGAACATTGTGCAATCATTGGCGAACATCCCCAATCCTGACCTTATGATGGACGGAAGGTCATTGATGAAGCAGCTGAAGATGGTTAGGCCTAGGACACTACCCCGAGGAGCTCCTGCAGAGATATCAAGGAACCTCCAACACCCACTCACTCTAGTTTATCTTGCCTTACTTTGCTGACGTTAAGATGCTTAAATATCCATAGACATCACCTGTAATTTGAGATTCAAAAACCTACTGGCTATGCCTACAGTTTGGCATGTAACGTGAGAAGTTCTGACCCATCAACAAAACGTTTCAATAAGGTCTCAAAAATAACAATCTATCAAATTCACTAGCCCATGCTGGGACTTATCCTTTGATCTGTGTTTTGATTTTGGGTCCATTTCTAAGTCTCCTGAAACAAAAGATACAACTTTGATCATTACATTAGAACAAATTACCCTTCATCATTATTGGCAAACCTTGACAAAGGCAATTAAATGTATGATATTCAGTCTATTGATCCGGAGCTGACCACTTCAACAGTACTTTAGATTGTAAGGGTCTTGTAGAAAATGTGCCTCATTGAGGATTTCACAAAAAAAAAATTGTTGTGAGCTGCTCCTGGCTTTTCATTGAAATTATGCTTTATGGCATGTTTTGTGTTAGTCTTTCCATGCTGTCTCTAGCAATGCAGAGTGTACTTACATTAAAGATGGAA
This sequence comes from Rhincodon typus, assembly GCF_021869965.1. Lineage (NCBI taxonomy): Eukaryota > Metazoa > Chordata > Chondrichthyes > Orectolobiformes > Rhincodontidae > Rhincodon > Rhincodon typus. The sequence goes on from NW_025968281.1 coordinate 16,311, forward strand.
TGTGGACAAAATGTACAGTTTTGTCACAAGCTGTAAACTTGGATTTGTGTTATTGGACAACGAATGCCATATTGCATACTAAGTTTATAGCAATGACCTTCCCTCCATCATAAGGTCAGCTTGGGCTGAAAAGTGGCAAGTAACATTGACATCACACAAATACCAGGGGATAACACAAGAGAATCTAACCACCACCCTTTGACATTCAATCGTGTTAGTATCACTGAATCCCCCACTCACACCATCCTGAGGGTTACGAGAAACCAGACACTTGACTGGACTAGCCTTATAAATACAATGGCTACAAAGGCAGGTTTAGGCTAGGACTCCTGCAATGAGTAACTCACCTCCTATCTCCCCAAAGTCACTCCACTGTCTACAAGGTATGAGTCAGGTGTGTAATTGTATACTGTCCACTTGCCTGATTGGAGGCAGCTCCAAACGTACTCGAGAAGCTTGACATTAGGGACCCACTTCATTGGCACTGCACCCACAAATATCCACTCCCTCCACCATCAAAGCTCAGTGGCAGCAGTGTGTACCATCTACAAGATGCACTTTAGGAATTCACCAAGACTCCTTTGAGACTACATTCCAAATTCAAGACCACTCCCATCTAGAAGGACAAGGGCAGCACATACATGGGAGCCCCACCACCTTCCAGTTCCCCTCCAAGGCACTCACAATCCTGACTTGGAAATATATCGCCATTCCTTCACTGTCACTGGTTTAAAATCCAGGAAATCCCTCCCTAATGGCATTGTGGGTCAACCTACAGCACATAGAGTGCAGCAGTTTGAGAAAGCAGCTCACCACCACCTTCTCAAGGGCAACTAGTGATGGGCGATAAATGCTGACCCAGCCAGCATCCCCCACATCCTATAAATGAATTTAAAAATATTTTAAAAATCAAATAAATACCGCATATACATTTGTGTTAGCATTTAGTTGCTTTTCTCTTAAGATGGTTTTCACTATAATTCTAGACAAAAAAACATAACACTGTATCCACATAAAATAATTAACAAGATGTTTTGTTCTTACCAAGAGACCCCCAAGAAGAAAGTACTGGCTGCAGGTGAGATTCTCACCTATTAGCACCTTCCCTAACTCCACAGGAAGTTCAAACCTGGAATTCAAACTACCCAGCCATCATTCTAGCTGGTCAACAGCTATCCAGACAGTTCACTGATTGGATCATTCAGATACCTTTGTGCATTGGTTTTGAAAAGATTGGCTGAATAAAATCAAGGTCATTACGCTGTCATCAGGTAAACCACTAGAGGATGGTGAACATTATAAAGTTGGCATTTATACCATTTTAATTGGAACAGCTGGTCAGTTGCAGTGATGTATTTCTCATATCTTCACTTCTTTTGTCACAGTGTGTCAAGTGATTGTGACCATTCAGAAGAACATTACAAAATTCAAACTGCAGCCCCACTACCTCAGCACAGCATTTGGTTCTGTGGATCTAGGCAAACAATGGTGAGTCAGACTACATGTGGAACCCGGCGATCTACAAAATTATCTTGCTTGCTGGCAAACCTGTTCATTCAGTGGTAGTGGTGTATGTCAATTCTATGGCCATGGTTCTTCTGCATCCCTTCTCTAGGATGCCCTAAAGAGATGAGGGTGGAAAGGGCTAAGCACAGGATTCTGAAGTGTCCTATCTGGGATAGCAATGTGGGGTCAGAAAGGGCTGATGATGCCCCCAGCCTGAGCAGACCCATACATGTAGTGCATGCATTAGAGGCTTCTAGTGCAACATTAACTATTTGTTTTCTCGAAGGTATTTTAAATTTGAGATATAGCATTACAGAACTGCACAGTTACATCTGTCCAAGTGGAACATTGTGTATGGAAATGCAAACCTCACCACTGTACCAAAAATGTAATCTCAAATTCCTCTTTGTTGATAGAAGGACAAGAAAGGCTGGACAGAGAGCGCCTGGCAGAATCTAATGGACAGATTGAAGTGGAGAAGGAAGTCCTCACGTAGAAGCTGGAGATCCTGAACCCTGAACTGCAGGAGACAATCAATATGATCAGTCTTCTTGGGGACAGAATGGACCAGCTGCAGGATCTCAATAGCTGTCTCCAGAAGCAACTCTTGAGGTGCGTACAGTCAGAGCTATTTGATGGCCACAAATGTTGGTTGCTACTTTGTCTTCTCGCATCAAATCTAGTTGCAGCATCCGGGTAAAAAGGGAAAAAAGATATTTCTTTATTTTTGTCTCCTGTTGCAGCATTACCACAGACCATGGCTCCCTTCAGACAAGCCCTGCCCGGGTTGGTGAAGGTGACTGAGGACCCTGTGCCCATTGCCCAGGTAGAAAGCCTCTATCCTTCTATTGTTGGGATGGTAATGGTTAGTAACCATATAATGCAAGATTACATCAATGGGTGACACAGTGGTTCAGTGGTTAGTGCTGCTGCCTCACAGCATCAGGGACCCAGGTTTGATTCCACCCTCGGGTGACTGTCTGTGTAGAGTTTGCACATTCTCCCCATGTCTGCTCTGGTTTCCTCCCACAGTCCACAGATATGCAGGTTAGGTGGATTGGCCACTCTAAATTGTCCATAGTGTCCAGGGATGTGCAGGCTATGTGGATTAGCCATGGGAAATTCAGGGTTGTGGGGACAGGGTAGGGGTGGGGGTCTGGGTAGGCTGCTCTTTGGAGTGCAGCTGTGGACTTGATGGGCTGAATGGCCTGCTTCCACACTGTAGGAATTCTGTGATATAGATGCGATGTACGTGGTTGAGGAGAGTATTCTCTCAGTGATCCTCCAGCACATCGTCTGTCTGCTCTGTATGAATTTAGTCTGAGGTGGAAAACTGACACATCTGTTTCTCTTAACAGGTATAACTCCGGGTGGTGTGTAGTTAATGGAGTGGCAATGGGAGGCTGTTTCATGATTCAAAGACCATCTCAGTGATTGTAAAGACCCTAGCTGCTGCTGGCTGGAGCTCTGAGATACCTTAAGACAGATCCATCCAGGGCAGGCTACAAACCCAATTCACCAGCTGGGTCAATTCTCCTGACCCAAAACCAGCATTTTGTCCAGTTAGGGTGCTGTTAAAGATGAGCTAATCACAAACTATAATAATTTGAAATTCTGCACTCATCGACATGGTCTTGATACATTTTTCAGCATCTTTGACTCACCTCTTTTGACCACCTGCCTTTTGACTTTGAGAGATAGTACGAACTGCCGATGCTGGCGAATCTGAGATAACAAGGTGTAGAGCTGGAGGAACACAGCAGGCCAAGCAGCATCAGAGGAGCAGGAAAGCTGACGTCTCGGGTCTGGACCCTTCTTCAGAAATGGGGGAGGGGAAGGGGATTCTGAAATAAATAGAGGGAGAGGGGGAGGTGGATGGAAGATGGATAAAGGAGCAGATAGGTGGAGAGGAGACGGACAGGTCAAGGAGGTGGGAATGGAGCCAGTAAAGGCAAGTGTAGGTGGGGAGATAGGGTGGGGGTTGGTCAGTCAAGGGAAGATGGACAGGTCAAGGAGGCGGGGATGAGGCTGGTAGGTAGGAGGTGGGGGTGGGCTTTGAGGTGGGAGGAGTGGATAGGTGGGAGAAAGGATGGACAGGTTAGGGAGGCGGGGACGAGCTGGGCTGGTTTTCGGGTGCGGTCGGGGGAGGGGAGATTTTGAAGCTTGGGAAGTCCACATTGACACCAATGAGCTGCAGGGTTCCCAAGCAAAATATGAGTTGCTGTTCCTGCAACCTTCGGGTGGCATCGTTGTGGCACTGGAGGAGGCCCAGGATGGACATGTCGTCCAAGGAGGAGGAGGGGGAGTTGAAGTGATGGGAGACGGAGAGGTGTAGTCGTTTGTGGCGAACCGAGTGTAGGTGTTCCACAAAGCGGTCTCCAAGCCTCCGCTTGTTTTCCCTGATGTAGAGGAGGCCACATCGGGAACAGCGGATACAGTATACCAGTATGCCTTTTGACTTTGTTGTGTTTGCATTCATTAATTATTACTCCCTCTTTTCTCACCAGCTGCAGTTGCTTTGATCACCACCTCTGTTCCAAGAAGACGGCAGATGCAAGGTCTACAAAGGGCAAGCTGGGGCCACAGTTACAATTCTGAAAAGATAATGCACTTGGACAGACTCAGAAAAGACAGTTCAGTGTCCCATGTTTAACTAGGCAGAGTAGTTCCTTCTGGTAATTGTGTTTTTTTCAATATGGTCTGTGCACTTTCGTTTATGTTCTCAGTGAAGTATCTTTCAAATTGTTAAATAAGTGCCACAATTAATATTCTCATATGCACCCTCATTCAGATGTACAAACAGCACCCTCCTCCCCACGCCAATGCAGTCTTTTGTATCTATGTTGCCTTCATTGGACTCTGGGAAAACATGGAGAAGCTGTCAGGGCTGCACCTTCCTATAGTGAATGCAGACTGGTGCAATACTGCTCATGCCCAGCATGCTGCATTGTGACAGGCACATTGACCAGTATATCTGGCAAGATGATTAGTATTACTGGCTCCATAACCAAATATTACTGGTACCAAGACCAGCGTTACTGGTGGCAGGGTCTGTATTATAGGCACCATGACCAGGTAGCACTGGTCTTCAGACCAATTTCTCTACTAGTTACAAATCCCATCATATGCTGGTCTTCATTGGCCCAGTATTTTTGGTTCTTCCCTGTTAATGGTGATGCCCAGAGATGGTGGCAAGCTCCCACCTCATAAGATGATGGTTTGAGCTGTAGTGGTCAACACTGTGTTAAGTATTGCTTTCTGTGGCTCAGGACTTCCACTCTACAGAGCCTTCCTCTGCAGCAAATGCATAGAAATTATGGGCTAAGAAGGTTCAGGATTCGTAGAACTCCTACAGTGCAGAAAGAGGCCATTCAGCCTATCAAACCTGCACCAACCCTCCGAAGAGTATCCCACTCAGATCCACAACACATCCCTATAACCTTGTAAGTGGCTTTTACCATGATTAGGGGTATTTTGAGATGAAGTGTTTTTTAAAGACATATCGACCAGTTTAGGTTGATACCCTCTGGAGTTTAGAAGAATGACAGGAGATCTAATTGAGGTGTATAAGATGCAAAAGGGGATTGACACGGTAAACATAGAAACAATATTTCCTTATGTGGGGCAATCTAGAAAGAGAGTTCATTGTGTTAGGATAAGGGTTACAGATTTAAAACAGAGATGAAGAGGAATTACTTCTCTCAAAGGACCCTGCGGAATTCATTATCCTAGAGTGATGCTGGATGCTGGATGCTGGATCACTGAGTAAATTTAAGGAGCAGATAGACAGACTTTTAATTAATAATGGATTGAAAGATTGGGGAGAGCGAGCAGGAAAATGGAGATGAAGCTGAGATGGGATCAGAAATGATAGTATTGAATGGCAGAGCAGGTTAGAGGGGCTGAATTGTTTACTCCTGCTCCCAGTTCTTATATTCTATTCGAAAACAATAACACAGATATTCATATAGCACGTTTCATGTAGTAGAACTTCCTAAAGCGCTTTGTAGAGGCATGAAATATAAGATTTGACAGTGAACCATGCAAGAAGACATAAAGGCAGATGGCTGACTTTCTCAAAGGAGGAAGTACCTTTTCAGGAAATGTCACTGGTTGAGCTCTGGGTTTCGGAACTTGAGCAGCAGCTGGAGGCACTGTTGCAAATCCATAAGGCAGAGAATTATGTGAATGGCGCACTTAGGTGCTCACATCGCGGGTTAGGAGTATAGGGGGAAAGAGTGAATGGGTGATTCTCAGGTAGTCTACATCAGGCAGTGCAGGAGTATACACTCCTGGTGGGATTCTATTTTAGAAATTGGATCACTGACTCAGCTGGACAGGGGAAAAGGAAGAAGATGGAAAGGCAATTGTGTTAGGAGCTTCCATAGTCAGAGGATTGGATAGGCATTTCTGTGACAGTAAGTCCATGACTGTATTGGTAAGAGTGACCAATGCACTGTCCTTGGCGAGACAAAGTCCAGCTTTGAGGATACCTTCCATCATATTGTGTAGGGCCTATCACAGTTTTAAATAAGATAGACTCAGAATAGAGCCAGCAACTTATGACTGGACACCCTTGAGGTGTTGTGCGTCATCAACGGCAGTAGAAATGTACTCCAACACAGCCTTCAACTTTATGGCCTGGCATATACCCCACTCAACCATTACCATCAAACCAGGAAATCAACCCTGGTTCAATGGAGAGTGAAGGAGGGCATACCAGGAGCAGCACCAAGCAAATCTGAAAATGAGTTGTCAACCTGGTGAAGTTACCAAACGGGACTACTTCGATGCCAAATAGCATAAGCAGCAAGTGATAGACAGAGCTAAGTAACCCCACATCTAACGGATCAGGCATAAACACTGCAACCATACCACATCCAGTCTTGTTGGAAGACCCCAGCACATCAGTGCAAAAGATAAGGCTGAGGCATTTGCAACAATCTTTAGCCAGAAATGACAGGTGGATGATTCATCTTGGCTTCCACCAGAGGTCACCGGCATCACAGTTGCCAGTCTTCAGCCAATTCGATTCACCCCATGTCATATTAAGTAGTAGGTGGAGGCACTGGATGTTGCAGCATCTATGGACCCTGAAAACATTCCTGCAACAGTGCTGAAGACTTTTATTCCAGACGTTGCTGCTCTTCCAGTCCAGTTCAGCTACAACATTGGCAACCCGGCAATTTGGAAAATTCTCCAGGCATGTCCTGGACATAAAAACAGGACAAATCCAACCTGGCCAATTACCTCCCCATCATTCTACTCCTGATCATCAGCAAAGTGATGGAAGGTGTCATCAACAGTGCTATCAAGGAGCACTTGCTTAGCAATAACCAGCTCAGTGACGGCCCAAATTGAGTTCTATCAGAGTTACTCAGCTCCTGACCTGAGTAAGCCTTGGTTCAAACTGATGCAAAAAAATGACATTCCAGGGGTGAGGTGAGAGTGACCACCCGTGACATCAAGGCTGCATTCCACCAAGTGTGGCATCAAGGAGCCCTAGCAAAACTGAAGTTAATGAGAATTGGGGGCAATCTCTCAGCTGGTTGGAGTCATACCTGGCACATTGAAAGATAGCTGAGGTTGTTGGAAGTCAGTTACCTTAACTCCAGGACGTTCCTGCAGGAGTTCCTCAGGGTAATGTCCTAGGCTCAATCATCTTCAGCTGCTTCATCAATGCAGAGAGGATGCATAAATGGATCATAGAGTCATAGAGTCATTCAACACGAAACTGATCCTTCGATACAACTTGTTCATGCCAAACGGGTTTCCTAAACTGAACTAGCCCCATTTATCTGTGTTTGGCCCATATCCCTCTAAACCTTTCCCATTCATGTACTTGTCCAAATGTCTTTTAAATGTTATAATTGTTCTTGCCTCTACCATTTCCTCTGGCAGTTTGTTTCACTTACACACCACCCTCAGTGTGAAAAAGTTATTCCTTAGGACCGGTTTAGATATTTACCCTCTCAACTTAAACCTATGCTCTCTAGTTTTGAACTCCCATATCCTGGGGAAAAGACTTTGGCTATTCACCTTATCTATGCCTCTCATGATTTTATAAATCTTTATAAGGTCACCCCTCAGCCTTCTATGATCCAGGGAAAAAAGTGCCAGCCTATCCAGCCTCTCCTAATAACACAAACGGTTCTGGCATTAGCAAGATGTGATGAATGGAGTCCTACAGGGATCTTTGCTGGAACTAGCTCCAGTTTTGACCCAGAAATGAAGAACTTGGAGGTAAGGTTGAGGTTATATAAGGGAATAATGTTCATTCTAACAAGACAAATGAAGTGAGAGCCCAGTGCATTGAGAAGAGTGTAGCTCTGGAGGTCCAGATAGTAGATGTTAAGTGAAATCCACTCATCTCAGCTGAAATAAGTCTAAAGCTTGGACTAGTAACATTGAGCCAGACAGAAGAGATTCATTGCATTTCACGATCCACTAAGCCATTGACCGCTAAGCAGATCCTTGAAGATCACAAAAGTGTTTTTGTGGGTCTCAAATGTCTACCTGGTGAATAACTTTTCAAAGTAGGCTGTGAGTGTGGGATCAACACAGCATCTGCTGAGTACATTCTACCTGGAAGTCCAGACAGAAAGACAAGATAGAAGAGCTGGAAAAGAAGGGAGGAATCAATCAAATATTATTCTGACAAGCTGAATGTCAATGACTACCAGCGAGATTACATATTACCTGAAAACACAGTTTTGGTTGTTACGGTTTTCCAGACGTTGTGATAAGTGAAGATAGCCCAGGGGTCATGAGGGAAGAATTCAATGACTTATATCATACATCATTGCCCCCTCCCACCCAACCATCCCCATCAAATGGAATGGTTGAGGCAGAAGTGAAAATTTCCAAAGAGATCATAAAGAAAACATGCAAATCCAGTATAGAGTTGTACGAGACAATTCTTGTGAATAGAAACATATCTACTGAAGGCATGGAGATAATGCATTCTGAAGCTTAATGTCATATTGCAATCAAATAACAAAAACAGTATGGAACCATATGTAATAATAGGCATGAGTGACAAAATCAAGGTGAAACAACAGAAAGCTAACTTCACTTTGATAAAATTGCCAAATTGTTGTCAGAGCTGAGAATCGAAGAGCGAGTCAGAGTGCAGACATTCAACATTCTCAACAGAAGTCAACCCAAGTGGCAAATTGGGACTT
>NW_025968282.1:0-25000 GCF_021869965.1 Rhincodon typus
ATCTTTTCAGAATTGTTGGTGTATAAATACTTTGCTTCGAGGAAAAGATTGAGTTTAACAGGTATGCGAACAGGTCTTATCATAAGAAACAGTGAATTAATAAGGGATATTGAGATGCATCATTTCTGGAGTATGAATCATCTCATGCATAATCTAAGTGGTGAAAGTTTGAAAACTATTGTTTTTGATGAAGCAATGATTTTGTTTCCTTTCTTTCAAAACTGGACTTTATAGCCTACTTAAATCTGAAGCTCTTTCCAAATTTGACCATACTACATTCATCTTACGAAGCTGCAGTCTTTTGCTCTGTTTTTTTCAGTTTAAGAAAGATGAAAGACCAGTCAGTTTAACTTCAGTGGTGGGGAAGCTTCGAGAAACAATTATTTCCCAATAGAATCATGTGGAAGAAGTTGGGTTGACTACGAAGAGACAGCATAGATTTCTGTAGGGAAAATATTGTTTAACTAACTTGCTGGAGTCTTTTTGAAGAGATAACAAAGGGTGGACAAAGATTATGTTGTTGATTATTGTGTACAAGAACTTCCAGAAACTGTTCAGTGCAGTGACGCATTGACAGAATTGTGGAAAAAGAATAGAGCTTAATGAAATAAAAGGGACAGTAGCAAAGTGATAACAAAATTGGGAGTAACAGGAAACCAAGTCATGGTCAATGGATCTTTTTGAAGCTAGAGGAAGATGTTTAGTCGAGCTCCCCAGGGGTGGGTATTAGGATCCTTGCTTTTCCTGCTATATATTCATGATCTAGATCTTGTTGTACAGGGACAATTTCAAAGTTTGGTTACTTCACTGCAATCCAGGCATCATCCTGGTAAATTCTCTTTTGCAGTCTGTCCAAAGCCTCCACATCCTTCCCATTGTGAGCAGCCCTGGTTGTCACACGATGCTCCAAATGTGGCCTAATTAAAGTTTGATACAGTTGCAATATGACATACCACCTTTTATCCTCTGTCCCAACTGATGAAGGCAAGCATGCCATATGCCTTGTTTACCACCTGATTCATTTGTTTGGCCACTTTCAGGGAACTATGACTTTGCACTCCAAGATCTCTCTGTATTTCGATGTTCCTAAGATAGCTACCATTTACTGTATATTTTCTTGTTGCTTTTGATCTCTCAAAATGCATCACCTCAGAAGTTGGAGGTAATGCTTTTGGGTATGAAGAGTATTGAAAGATATAAATTAAGCTTTGCAATCCTAAAGCAAGTGCAGGAGCAGAGTGACCTAGGTGTTTTGTGTCCAAGTCATTTGAATATGGTAAGACAGGTGTTGAGAGCAGTTAATGTGCGGTATCCTGGGCTTTATTAATGGGTGCATGGAGCACAGAAGCAAAGAGGTTATGCTGAACTTGTATACAACACTTGTTAGACCTCAGCTTGTGTGCAGTTCTGGGTCCCACACTTTACAAGGATGGTTTCAGAGATGAGAGGTTTCAGTTACAAGCATAATTTGAAGAAGTTGGGATTGTTCTCCTCAGAGAAAAGAAACCTAAGAGGAAATCTGATAACCGGTTTCAAAAATTAAGAAGCTTAGGTAGCGTAAATAAGGAGAAACTGTTTCCATTCGTAAAAGGACCAGGAAGTCATGATGTTTATTTGGGGAGTTAATGTGGGATGATGAGCCAAATAACCGCCTCTGTGCTGTAACATTTCTGTGATTCTGTTGTGCACTTAACTTTTGTTCAATTCTAACTTGCTGCATTTTAAAATCAATTTTTTTTCAATGTAAATATCACTTTATTTTACTGAAAATTATATCATCTTTCAATACTCTTCACACCTAAATGCATCACCTCAAACATCTGAGAACATAGAACAGTACAGCACAGTACGAGTTCTTTGGCCCACAGTGTTGTGCCAACCTAGTTTCCTACTCAAAGATCAAACTAACCTGCATACCCTTCATTTTATTACCATCCATGTACCTATCCAAGAGTCGCTTAAATGTCCCTGATGTATCTGACTCCACTATCGCCGCTGGTAGCGCATTCCATGGACCCACCACTCTCTGTGTAAACAACCCGCCTCTGGCATCTCCCCAATACCTTCCTCCAATCATCTCAAAACTTTGCCCCCTCATAATTGTCATTTTTGCCCTGGGAAAAAGTCTCTGGCTATCCACTCTATCCATGCCTCTCATCATCTTGTACACCTCTATCAAGTCACCTCTCATCCTTCTTTGCTCCAATGAGAAAAGCCCTAGCTCCCTCAACCTTTCCTCATAAGACTTGCCCTCCAGTCCAGGCAGCATCCTGGTAAATCTCCTCTGCACCCTCTCTAAACCTTCCACATCCTTCCTATAATGAGGCAACAAAAACTAAACACAATATTCCAAGGGTGCCCTAACCAGGGTTTTATAGAGCTGCAGCATAACCTTGCGACTCTTAAACTCAATTCCCCTGCCAATGAAAGCCAGTACACCATACGCCTTCTTAACAACCCTATCAACTTGGGTGGCAACTTGAGGGATATGTGGACGGTGATGCATTTTGAGAGATCAAACGCAACAGGAAAGTATACGTTACCAGTTACAGTGGAACTGTGCTGAGGACAAAACTAAAGATTATTATTTTGGGGTCATTTGCCGTCCCTGCTTTTAAAGAATATATAACGTTCAATCTGTGAATAATCCTAATAGTTAGTACTAATATAATCTAACTACGAATCCAATCTAATACCTTACCAAAAGAATTGTCCAGAATGCAAATTTTGTAAAATTCCACTCTGCTTTTCACTGTGGTTGTTGTTAAACCAAGTAGTCTCTTCGTGATGAGAAAAAAGCAGAAGTTATGTTGGAAAAAAGTATTTATAGCCAAAGTTTCAACTAAAGTACCCAGTTGAAATAAATAATCTAATGTCTGTATCATGAAACTATTGACATAGACCACTTAGTTATACCAAGTAGTTCATTGTTTCCTAATGAAGTTTGTTTTATTGAGAGATTGGTTTAAATAGAATGATGGGCAGGTCATTCCAAAAGTGAATTTGTGATGTTGTTCTATGTTATGTAAATCCAAGAATTTCTATGTTCTGAAGTACTGGCTTCCTTGTTAAATCCAGATGTCTGATAAAGAATTTTTAAGGAGTTTCTTCCTCAGAGGAAAAAAAACACTAATTCCCAGCTGAAAGCGAATGATGCCTTTGGCTTCATTCCAGCATTCCTGTTCAAGTCAGAAAAAAATTGAAATGCCAAAAGAAAGCAGTGCGTGAAGCAGGCCAGCTAAGGCAATGAGAACAAAACAAAACTTATCTGTATTAATACATCATCAAGAAGTGCTCCACCCCTTGAACTGTACAAAGTTTCAAAATGAACGATCATGTTTTGATGACTATCTCATTTTCGTCTTATGATGCAGTTCAGGTAAATTGAAAACCGCTTTGTTGCAGCTGTGGTGTTTTGAAAGACTCCTTTGGGATTTATTTGATGCCTTCATCTGTTTCTTTTTAAATGTGCTGAGCTCTTGATCCAGCTAAACAAGAACAAATCTCAGCTTGAAGACCAACAATTCGTCTAACAGCTCTATTTTCATTTTGCCTGTCAATCTGCACTTTTGTAAAGCAAATCTCAACAATTGCAGCTTTGGACACGGAAAATCAGTTCTGAAGGCAACGTGTTTGAACATAGAAAAAATCTTGCTCGGAAAAGTAAATATAGTACAGTATCCATCAGTTCTTGAACTCTTTGGATTTGGTAACTATGTCAGCGCTGTATTCTAGGAATAAGGATCTGATGAGGAACAAGAAACCGCAGCAAGAGACACCACCTTGTTCACCTTCACCCACAAGCAAGACATTCAGAGTAAGAAAATCACTGACTTTAATTTTAATGCTGTGATATGGTATTAAAAGAGGCCTAACAACAATGCAGCAAGTAGTGTGGTTTGTAGGTGGTAGGATTTTTTAAATCCTGACACATGGAATGCATGTAGAAGCTTGAAAATAGTCAGTTTTCTATTTGAGAGTTAAACCAAACAGTTTTGTGTTTTTGAGTGTTTTAGAAAACAACAAAATATGAATTGAGATCTCATTTTGAAGTCAAATGTACATTCAAGAAAAAAAACTTGACTGAAACTTTCTCTCCCTCTGATTAACTCTGTTGTTACAATTCCTAATTTTGACTATTGGACTGAATGATTTAGAAGAATACAAGTAGTAGCAATTGTGATAGTCAAATGTATTTTTTTGTATGCTTCCCAGTTTTTTTTTTAAAGTGCAACTTGCATTGCTCTGTTTAATGTTGCATTGAAAAGTTGAACTCATGTTTCCATCTGTTTTTAGCAGTGGCATATATGTATGCCCCAGGCTCTTAATCAGCATATTAAGTGTATAGCACGATGGCTAATAGGGTGAAAAAGCCAATAGTGATGTTTTATTATTGTTTAATAGCAGTCTTAACTAGCTTCAGTTTATCCCAAATCTGATTGTGTGGTCTCTTTAAGTATACACAGGAACAGTTTGTGGGAGGTTATTGTGGAAGTCCTTTGTAATTAGCAACAGCTGTTGTGGAGCAGATATTCTGCAGTTTAATGTGCATGGAAAAATGGAGTTTGTGGCCCAGGCAAAACTTGCCAAACAGACACAGCCTGGAATACCAACTCGGTCTGAAAGAAATCTTGATTAAAAGGAAGGGAAATTATTGCAGCAACTGTACATTAATTTTATCAAGGATGTTTGAAGAAAATTTTTCATCTTCATGGAAACTGTACTTTGTCAAATCAAGGGATTTTGATGCGTTACACCCAATTGATAATTCCATGTTGCCTTTAGTTATTGTATAATTTCATTCTTTACAGATGCGGATGATGGCATTGTTTATGAATTGAAGTTCAAAGTATCTTTGATATTCAAGGGATGCCGCGTGCACTAAACGTGCCAATTTTAAAACAATCATCTGACAAAGAATTACATTTCAGACACCACTAAAACGTGGTGTCGATCATTAGCCAAAATAAAATTAGAGATTTTGTGGCCACCAACTGCCTTGAGGTGCACAAACTAAGTGGCAGTCCCATTTGTATGAAAATGGATTGTGAATGTTGGAGGGTCGCTTATTCAAGATGATCATTGTAGCCAGGCGCAGTACCTTTTCATCCAGATGGTAATCATGAGCATGAGAGTAGGTAACTCAGATATAAATAGAATCAAATCTGATGTTTGTGTTAGTTCTCTGGCACACCACCTTCCACTTCTTCCCACTTAATTAACTATTTCTTCCTTTCTTTCCCTCCATTCTACACCCTTACAATGGATTACAGTCCATACAGTGGAATTACTATTTTTTAAAAATTTAGTTTTAAATGAAGAAATATATGATTAATTAAAGTCTTCTATACTCAACAATTTTTAAATTAAACTTTGGTATTTTATGAATTCAATGTAGAATTATTAATATTGGTGCAGCTCATTTATCCACTGTAATAAATTTGGTAAATATAATAATGAGCACACAGAACTATTCAATTCTATTGTTAAGTCAGAAGTAAGGCAATTTAAACATTATAATCACATTCACATGTTGAAGTTTTCACTTAAGTCAATGACCAGCTTTGACTTCGGCTTCTCTTCAGATTTAACTGTTGTATGCAGCAATCATAAGTGATGCCATTATGTGGCTCATTTATATAACTAAGAGATGCTGTTTCTAATATGTACCATAAAGGAGCCTTAACATTAAAAATACTGAGTAGATAATGGTCAGTTGGACGTATTCACGTACTGGGCAGTAATGAAAGTGGAGGAGAATAACGAAATGCTTTTGTACTACTTTGGCCCTGCAACTTGTTTCCCATTCTGCCAAGTCAAATTGCAGAAATAATTGTCACTAGCTGAATCAGACTTGTCAAAGCATATTTTTGAGATAGAAAGTCTCCAGTGAAAATTGGTAATTTCCTAACACCATAGATTTAAAAATAATTACTAAAGTTGTCTTTTCTTAATTGACAATTTAAATTAGACAAGTCCAGACATAAAAAGGGAGAGAGTGGATAAATTTGTTATCAGTGCTGTCCATATTTGGCCCTCTCTCAAGGTATAAAAGAAATCTGTTATAGAAAAGTAAGGATTTCCGTTTTGCTCACTTATTCTTCTCACTCCCTCTGTGGAATTTGCAACTTGACACAAAAGCCAGAGATATGTTGTTAAGATGAGTGCTGAAAGATATTATTTTAAGGACATTAAAAAAACAGTAAGTTTGAATTGCTTTGGCTATTCGGATTCCCCTGCCAATGTTATCCTTTCTTATTTGTGGAGTGGCCTATTTTAGGTCATCAGATTTTGGGGCAAGTTTTCTGCTGATTATTTGACTTGGAGTTTTGATTTAATACAAATTGATTGTTGTGCTCAAGTGGGTGACCAGCATTAACAATAGCTTTGGTAACAGTTGGAGCAATATGGATGAATGCACAATGGTGTGCTTATTGTCTGTGTACTGCAGCATTTTTAGCAGATTTATACATGTTTGCAAAACACAAAAATAAAGGTTTTTTTTTTAAAAATTAATTGTATATATGAAGTTGTTCTGTATAATAATAGTAATTAGTCCATTTAAAATAAATGGGTTTTATTTTTCAAATTAGCAGTTAAGAGCTTTTGTATGAATGTATTCATGGTCAAAATTGCAGTGCAATTTTATGGCTGCCTTGTTGGAACATCTCCTTCAGTTTCTTACTCCTAATTCCTCATCACCAAAATAGACAACATTCTTAGTCAGCCAATGACACCACATTTCAGTCAATTCAGAATGTCTGTGCAGAAACTGTATGGGTATTATGTTGGTGGGTCTCCAACTAGAATGAACTGAGTTGTTCTTTAATGAGTCTTTTCTGCTATATGAGGGCACGTTGCATTGGTCTTTACCTAGGGCAGCTATGGGACAACACAGTTGTTCGAGTAGAGGAGTGTACCTTTCTGAATCACTTGAAGCCTGTCTTAATAGTTCAGCCAAGTATCAAAATTTACAATTTTTATTGAGAATTATGACATTGTGCTCTAATTACCAAATAAAGGAGCTTTAGCTTTAGACTAAACTGATTAGGATTTTTTTTTAAGAAAAGCTTTGCAAATCTAAGTTTATTAAGAAAAAGGCCTTTATAGTTTGATCCAAACTGACTAAAGAACCCACTTTGATTAGATTTTCTCTGTGTAAAAATACCATAAATGAGTGAATTTAGTGAAAATACATGTTGAAAAATACTCTTGAAATATGTTACCAACTTGTAGTGGAAGAAATTATTTGAAAATGCGTCCAGTTAAAAAAAAGGACCTTGCCATATCCTCAACTCAGCCCAAAATACATTACAATCAAGAAATAAAAGTATAATCAATATTGTCTAGGTTAACAGTGGAACTAGTTTGCACATAGATCTCAAAAGGAGCTGGATTTGTTGAATGGTTAGCAAGGAAACAGTGTTGTGCGGAGCATGAGGAGGAATCCCTGCTTCGTATGGTCTCTTGCAGTTGAAGCTTTGAGGTCCAGTTCAACAACCAAACGGGGTCTCAGTTTTACATTTCAATCTGTTTGATTGTTGAACTGGACCTCAAAGCTTCAACTGCAAGAGACCATACGAATCTCGGATTCCTCCTCATGCACTGCACAACACTGTTTCCTCACTAACCATACAACAGATACAGCTCCTTTTGAGATCTACATACAAATTGATGTCTTTTGATATATTAATTTTTAATTTCTGTAATTAAATTTAATTGTAGAAAATTAAATTAATGCAAACAAAATATGCTTGGCATCTATTGCATTTAAAAGGTTGGGTCCATTTTGTAATAAGATCTTAACAGTTAGAAAGACAAGATCATTAAACAGTGAGTGGGATTAGTTAGCTAAAGAACTGGAGACATTATGTCTGCAATACTTGCAGTTTAGAGTCGTGCAGAGAGATTTTTGTTTTATGAGTTAGAGTTGCATTGGTTTAAAAATATTCATTGAAGACTGAAAGGCTGTGAAAGAAATTGCAAATTAGGGCTCATTAATCACAAGGCCAGTTTCAGGATGACCCAGAGCAGGCTACTTAGTTATGGAGATGGATCGGACTTAAAGTGAAACCAAAGAACATTCCTATCTAGATATTTACTGAGAGTGCTAGTTGCACTTTAAATCTTATGTTGTTTGTAATTCACTGACAGAAGATAACCAAAGTAATTGACAGCAAAAAACAAAGTAATTGATAGATATACAGTATAGTGAGCAGAGTTTGAAAAAAAAACACTTCAGTGGAAAAAATCCTTCTGGTGTAATCTTAGTATATAAAATCGGCTGTTCTGATTTCTTCTAACCTAACTTGATTGTAAGAGCGTCATAGTTTAGTATTACAGCAAAACAAATGTTGATTCTTGTGTTTCACATTAGAAGTTGAAATAAACAAACAGCAATTAATACGTTTAAGTGTTTGAAATGCTCCAGAAATGTTGGTAAATTTTAAAAATTTGCGATTGACTTCTGCCTGGTGCTTCACTGGTTTTAATCAACTGCTGAAATTTGTTCACACTTAGTACTGTTGTTCTAAGTAGAATTTTCCTCTCTTTTACAAATAACTTTGCCCCAAAAGGTTATTTTTCCACACTGTTCATTTTTTCCTTTATCAGGCTAGGATCTTCAGGTGTTGTTCTTACTTTCTACAAATGCCTTTCTATTCTTACTGTCTCAGATGGATTCTGGGGGAAACTTAATTAGCACACATAAAACAAAGGAATATAAGGATTTGTTGATGAGGTCAGATGGAAAGGGATGGGTGGAGACTTGTGTGAGACATAAACACTGCATGAATCTTCTAGGTTGAATGACCTGTTTTTGTGCTGTATAAGTGCTTTTGCTCATTGTTTTTCAAACTATCATTACTTCCCATGACCTGGGCATACTAAAGGAAGAAGTAAGAGGAAAAAGTAGTGACATTTATTCTGAGAATGTTAATTGAGTTTAATTTTTGCAGTATATTAAAACTATTGGGTATGCTGCTCATCACAATAAGCTCTTACATTTTAGGATCTTTATGTTGAAGCTTCTTCACTTTTCTTTCTTGTTACAATAATCCAACCACCTCGCCACATCACTATCAACCGACCAACACTATTCCCCTTCCCATCTTTGACTTCAACCGTCTTTCTTAGACGTAATGAGTATTCAGACGGGAAAAAATAACAAGTTGCTGGAAAAACACGGCATCTGTGGAGAGAAAGCAGAGTCAGTGTTTCAGGACCAGTGATCCTTCTTCAGAACTGCTAGTAACTAGGAAGAGGTTAATATATTTGCTAAAGAAAGGGTGGGGGAGGGTAAAGGGGTAAATGATAAGTGGAGATGGAGCCCAGAAGGGGAGAAAAACAGGCAGAAGAAAAGAATGAGTGAAGGTCAGCCTGAGAGAATGAATAACTGCTAATAGGGATCATTAATAGTTGACAATGGGTTGTTTGTGGGAGCAACCCACGTGATGACAAGGCCTGGTGTGGGTTGTAAGGACACGGGAGAAGATATGTAGGCTGTAAAATTATTGAACTCAATATTGAGTTCAGAAGGCTGCAGAGACCCCAAGAAGAAAGTGAGGTGCTGTTCTTCCAGCTTGGCTGAACTTCACTGCAGCAAGCCTGAGAGATATTGGCCAGGGAACATCATGTGTCAAAGTGGCAGGTAAATGGAAGTTCAGGGTCATTTTTGCAGACAAAACGGAGGTGTCCTGCAAAGCAGTCACCCAGTCTGCAATTTGTTTCCCCAATGTAGAGACCACAAGTATACGACTCAGCCAGCGGATCTTAAATTTACAGTTTGTCCCTGCAAGTAATTGACAAAGCCGAAACTTTCTGTTCTGTTGTAATCTTGTACTATTTTGAATTGTATTTTGTGAATGCTTTCGTACTTTTCTGGTGTACTTTTCTTCTTTTGTGTATTGTTTAGAAGTAAAGTTCAGGAAATTGAATTTTTTTTAGGCACAAGAGAATATGCCTAATTTATGGTATTTGTTATTGGCTTGCCTTCAAATAATTAAATCTATTTAAACTGAAACAGAAGTTGCTGGAAAAGCCCAGCAGGTCTGGCAGCATCTATGAAGAAAAATCAGAATTAATGCTTCGGGTCCAGCAGTGAGTTCTCTATGCTGAATTCAGGTCAACGAATTCTGAGCAAGGGTCACCAGACCTGAAACATTAACTCTGATTTTTCTTCACAGATGCTGCCAGACCTGCTGAGCTTTTCCAGCAACTTCTGTTTTTGTTCCTGATTTACAGCATCTGCAGTTCTTTCAGTTTTTATATCTATTTAAGCATCACTGATGAAAGACCAAGAATTGGTGCACAGAAAACTGTTATTTCTAACTTAGCTGCAAATGAAAGACTAAATTCACAGTACTAAGATGCCTCTTGTGAAGTAATCTTGGAGGATCACTGATACAAATCCTTTAAATCCTGTTTATTGAGTAGTGTCTGTATTTACTGATGTGAATAAGCTTTTGTTAGAAACAGGAAACAGATTTTATGGAAATATAACTTTCTGCAAGAGACAATAGACTGGCATTAGTGTTTTCTATTGTAAGTTGCTGATGTGAAACTTGTTACAGAAATGCCTTATCAAAATTTGTTTTGAAATAAACTGTATAAAGCTAATTCAAAAGAAGTATCTGTCACGGGAGATACCAGTGTACCAAATTAATTAAAGTCTGAATTATAGAAAATTGGCCTTGTATAGTTATGTGTATTTTATATACTCTGAGTTAGATCACAGGAGTGAAGGGTAGAATGTGCTGATAGTGAAAATTATCAGAGCAAGTAATTTACTTTATAATTTGAATTCAAGTTGTTGTTAAAGTGAAATACCTTTCAGCACAACTTCCATATTGTTCTGAATTTCTCTGAATTGCTGTGGTTCCTTCTGTGCATGAGTTGTATCTTTTAGTGGTAGAAGTTTAAATCTTAATTAGTGTTCTGAATTTTTTTTTTACAAAACAAAATACTGCAGATGTTGGAACTCTGAAATAAAACAGAACACAGAAATACTCAGCAGGTCGAGCAGCATCTGTGGAAAGAAACAGTGTTAACCTCCATTATGAATTAATTTCCATCAGAACAGCTGATGGTGGAAGCATTTAACATCCTGACCATTTCCCGAATTTACTGCCTGTTTATGGATATATCAGTATAATATCTTTACACTGACTGATTCTGAAGCCAGCTATAGTACTTTGCTCAGATTTTATCATACTGCTAGACCTTTAGATGCCTTGTGGTAAATGCAAACTTTGAACTGGAGTAAACCATAGCAAACAGTACAAGGGCGGAGATGGCAGTGGTATGCTCCTCCTGCCAGATGTGAGAAATCAGGGAGCAGTCTAGTGTCCCTCACAACTACATCTGCAGGAATTGTGACCAGCTACAGCTCCTCACAGTCTGCGTGGTTCAGTTGGACAGCAGTTGGACATGCTACGGTGCATACAGGGGGCAGAGAGAGTGATAGACACTAGCTTTAGGGACGTGGTCACACCACAGGTCCAGATAGATAGATGGGCGACTGCCAGGAGAGGGAGGCATGTAGTGCAGGAATCCCTTGGATTAGTGTAAAATTTCAGCACAACATCGTGGGCCAAAGGGCCTGTACTGTGCTGTACTGTTCTATATTCTATATTCCCTTCTCAAACAGGTATACATTTTGGATACTATTGAGGGGTGGGGGGGATAACCTCTTAAGAGATAGTACAAGCAGCGGCCAGACCTGTGGCACCACGACTGCTCTACAGCAGAACCAGGATGGGGCAAAGTCCTGGTGAGCAATAGTAGCAGGTGACTCGATAGCCGGGGGCACAGACAGGCGTTTCTGTGGCTGTGAACAACATTCTAGGATGATGTGTTGCCTTCCTAGTGCCAGGGTCCTGGATGTCTGAGTGGGTACAGGACATCCTGAAACGGGAGGCAAAAACAGGTAGAAGTCATTGTCCACATTGGCATAAATGACATGGGTAGGAAGAAGGGAGAGATCCTGCGAAGATAATTCAGGGAGTTAGGTAGGGAGCTAAAAAGCAAGACCAGCAGGTAGTAATCTCAGGATTACTACCTGTGCCATGGGCTTGGAACAGAGAGAGTATTGTTGAGCATGTGGGTACAGAGCTGGTGTCAGACGGTGGGCTTTAGATATATGGCTCATTAGGATGTCTTCTGGGGAAGGTGGGACCTGTTCAAGAAGGACGGGTTGCATGTCAACTGGATGAGCACCAGTATCCTGGGTGGGAGGTTTGCTAGAGGTCTTCAGAAGGGTTTAAACTAGTGTGGCAGGGGCTTGGGAACCAGAACAAAAGGCCAGTAAGTGCAGGGACTGGGGACAAAAGAGACTGAGATATGCTTAGTGCAGAATAATAGCAGGCAGAAGGAAGTCAGAGGGTTCAGGGACTGGAAGTCTGGAGTGCATTTACTTTAAAGCAAGAAATATAACCAGTAAGGCAGATGAACTAAGAGCATGGATTAATGTATAGAATTATGACGTTATTGCCATTACGGAGACATGGTTAAAGGAGGGACAGGACTGGCAGCTTAACATTCCAGGATTTCACTGTTTTAGAAGGGACAGAAAGGGAAACAAAAAGGGGTGGGCGTTTTTGCATTGCTGATTAGGGATAACATCACAGCTGTGTTGGGGGAGGACGCATCAAAGGGATCTTGCAGTGGCATTACGGGTGGAGCTCAGGAATAGAACAGGTGAAATCGCAATGTTGGTAGTTGTCTGGTGTGAAAAAAGCAGGGTAGTTGTGGGGGGTGACTTCAACTTTCCTCTTATTGACTAGGACCTTCTTAGAGCCAGGAGCTTGGATGGAGACCAATTTGTTAGATGTGTCCAGGAGAACTTTTTGAGACAGTATATTGACATTCCAACCATAGAGGAGGCCATGCCAGACTTGGTATTAGGGAATGAGCCAAGACAAGTGATCGATGTTTCGACAAGAGAGGATTTTGGACTTAGTGACCATAACTCCATAAAATTTTGAGTAGTCATGGACAAGGACAAGAGTGGCCCTAGGGTGAGGGTGCTTAATTGGGCAAGGGCCAATTATATCCAAATTAGGCAGGAACTGGGGAATGTGAATTGGGAGCAGTTATTAGAGGGCAAATCTACGTCTGGCGTGTAGGAGACTTTTAAAGACCAGTTGATTTAAAGTGTAGGACATGCATGTCCCTGCAAAACGGAAGGATAGGAATGGCAGGATTCAGGAACCATGGATGACAAGGGAAATTGTAAGCTTAGCCGAAAGGAAAAAGGAAGCATGCAATAGGTCTAGGCAGCTACAAAGTGACAAAGCCCTTGAAGAGTATAGAGAAATTAGGAAGGAACTTAAATGCGGAATTAGGGAAGGCTAAAAGGAGCCATGAAATGTCTTTAGCAAACAGGGTCAAGGCGAATTCCAAGGCTTTTTATGCATATATTAGAAGATGGAGAATAGCAAGGGAAAGAGAAGGCCCACTCAAGGACAAAGGAGGGAGGTTGCATGTGGAGTCACTGGAAGAGGGAGAGATCCTTAATGACTGCTTTGAATCGGTATTCACCAAGGAGAAGGACATGACTGATGTTGAGCTTAGGCAAGAGTGTGTGAATACTCTATCGAATGTCAATAAGGAGGAAGTTTTGGGTATCCTAAATTGCATTAAGGTAGAATAGTTCCCAGGGCCAGATGAGATCTATCCCAGGTTACTGCAAGAGGCAAGGGAAGAAATAGCTGGGGCATTAGCAGATATATTCACATTCTCCTTGACCACAGTCAAGGTTTCAGAGAACTGGAGATTATCCATTGTTGTTC
The DNA here is from genome assembly GCF_021869965.1 of Rhincodon typus. NCBI lineage: Eukaryota > Metazoa > Chordata > Chondrichthyes > Orectolobiformes > Rhincodontidae > Rhincodon > Rhincodon typus. The sequence goes on from NW_025968282.1 coordinate 13,791, forward strand.
CCTTGTTTAAGAAAGGAAGCAGGGATAATCCAGGGAATTATAGGCCATTGTACCTAACGTCTGTGGTCGGGAGGCTCTCGAAGAAGATACTGAGGAACGAGATATATGCACATCTGGGAGAAAATGGACTAGTTAGTGATAGACAGCATGGTCTTGTATGGGGAATATCATGTCTCACCAAGATGATTGAAATTTTGAAGAGGTGACAAAGACAACTGATGAGCGAACAGCTGTGGATGTGGTTTATCTGGACTTTACTAAGGCATTTGGTAAAGTCCCACATGGCACATAGGTACAAAAACTGAAACCACATGGGATTCGGGGTGGGCTGGCTACATGGATACAAGACTGGCTTGGTCATAGAAGACAGAGGATAGCGGTGGAAGGATGGAGAATGGAGACCGGTAACTAGTGGTATTCCACAGGGATCAGTCTCAGGTCTGCTGTTGTTCGCAATATATATAAATGATCTGGATGAAAATGTGGGTGGTCTGATTAGTAAGTTTGTAGATGGCATGAATATTGGTGGAGTTGTTGATAGTGCCAACGATTGTGACAGGATGCAACAGGATATAAATTGGTGACTTGGGCACAGAAATGGCAGATGGAGTTTAATCCAGACAAGTGCAAGATGATGCATTTTGGAGGATCAAACTTAGGTGTGAATTATACCGTTATGGCAGAACCCATAGGAACATTAACATACAGACGGATCTGGGCATGCAGGTCCACAGTTCCCTAAAAGTGGCAACACAGGTGGCCAAACTAATTAAGAAGGCATATGACACACTTGCCTTCACCGGCCAGGGCATGGAGCACAAGAGTTCGCAAACCATTTTGCAGCTATACAAAACCCTTGTTAGGCCACATTTGGAGTATTGTGAGCCGTTTTGGTCGCCACACTACCAGAAGGACATGGAAGCTTTGGAGAGAGTGCAGCGAAGGTTTACCAGGATGTTGCCCAGTTACAAGGGCATTGGCTATGAGGAAAGGTTAAAAAGACAAGGATTGTTTTCACTGGAAAGACAGCGGCTAAGAGGAGATTTGATAGAGGTCTACAAAATTATGAGAGGCATAGATAGAATGGATAGTCAGAGGCTTTTTCCCAGGGTTGAAGTTTCAATTACAAGGGGACACGTGTTCAAGGCGAGAGGGGGAAAGTTTAAGGGAAATGTGCGAGGTAAGTTTTTCCACGCAGAATGTGGTAGGAGCCGAGATCGCACTGTTAGAAGAGGTGGTGGAAGCAGGCATGTTGGCAACATTTAAGAGGCATCTTGATGGCTACATGAATAGGGAGGGAATAGAGGGATACGGACCAAATAAGGACGAAGTTTTTTTTTTAGTTTAGTTTGGGCATGATCGGCACAGGCTTGGAGGGCTGAAAGGCCTGTTCCTCTGCTGTACTTCTCTTATTCTTTGTTCTTTTTGTACAAATTCAAAATTACAATGTAGCAAATTAAAATTAAGTACCTTCAACAATAACTACAGAAGTCATGTGTATAATTTAACTATTGTCATTTACATGGTATTTTCGTGGAAGACCCCATATTAGTGTAAAAGCATTGTAACAGTGCGTGACTTATTCTGTAACCCATTGACTTTCTGTTTGCAATAATAACTAATGGTTTGTAGCTCCTGTCTGGTAATACAGAGGTCAGTATTCTTTCTATGAAAACAGTATGGACTGGAGAATTGTTTTGACAGCAGTGAGTTATCTGTGCTAAATTTTGTCTTCATATGAGAACCTTGGCTGCAGTAGGCTTCATTACTGTGATTGCTATATTTTTCTATAGAGCACATATATTTTCAGTGGAGTTTGTATGTTTGTGGTTGAGTGGGCAACTCTACACTTTCTTCTCTATGCCAAGGGGGCCAACTGTACTGCACTTGCAAAAAAATTAACGGAACTAACTTGTTCTCACTTGGTCTGTGTGGCTTAGTTATTTTATAAGCCAATGAAGATATTTTGAATTTTTGCTTAAATACAAAACAAGGTAATTTTACAGTGAAACATGATCAGAATTTGATAAACAATTGAAATTAATATAAACTATTATTACAAAGAAAGAGGAAACAAATGTTTTTGCTGAAAGTTGTCTCTAGCTTCATATTGTTTCTATCTCCCAGCTGAGAGATTGTATTTTATTTTGAGTTGATGCTGTGTTTAGACCTGTGGCATTAAAAGATAAGTGATGGTAACTTAACCAATTCATTCCCTGGCTGGCATCACCATGCCTGTTCGTCCAGGCAAAAAACTGTAAAATTTGTTTCTGGCTGAGAGTCTATTCCCAGAACATATCCAGAAGGGCAAGCTTGCAAACAGTGATCTATCAGGCGCATCGTCAAGGCAGCTGTTTTTTGACCAAAAGATACAGCAGGAAAGATCTCAGTAAACTGCATCAGTAGCAAATAAATGGAAGGTGCCATTTCTCCAGGATAATATTGCACATTTTTATAATATATCTTGTAAGCACAGACTGAAACTGTTCTCTTGCATACAATGTTTAAATACAATCCAAAATTACTAGCCTGGATTCCACAATATGTTGTTCATCAGTACTCAGCAATGTCCTAAAAGGCTTTTTTTTTCTCTTATTTTTCAGCATGATCGAATCAGCAGGTAAGAACCTTGTCATACTGTGTGGCCCAAAACTACATCTGTGTTCATTAAATAAAATAGCTTAATTTTTTTATTATTCACTTTTGTATATGTGTATAAATAATGTTTTAGTTATCTACTTTTTATTGGATGATTTGACAAATAATTTTTGGGATCTGTTTTAAAAAGATGCTATGTTATTTAAAGAATTGTTGCGTAATTGGTCACAGTATCTTTATAGCTAATTTAAAATTTTTCAGTATGGTCTGTTAGTAAAATACTTGACAAGGTCCATGCCTCAGGTCTATACAAAATCAAAGTTTAGAACTCCAGTGTGGGGGAGTAGGGCTAAGTTCGAAGAGGTCTTCCATTTAAGATAGATTAAGAATTTCTTAGAGGATTGCTAGTGTGTGGAATTCTCTGGCCAAGCCATGGAGAATGAGTTGTTGAATATATTCAAGACTGAGTCACACCAATCTTTTTGACCTGCAAGGTAATTGAGGATTATTGGAAAGTGAAAGAGGGCAGGATTTGATCAGCCACGATTTATTAAATGGCAGAGCAGAGTTGCGAGCTTGTGGCCTACTCTTGTTGCTATTTATATTCTTAATTGCTCTTGCACCTTCTTAATTGGACTGATGTTATATTTTGTTTTATTACAGAGAAACATGTTGGAACATTTTGTAATATTAGAACTTTATTGACCATTTTCGGAATCTGTTATCGGTTCTGAAATGCTGCAATCATAGCATTACTTAATGTAGACATTTGATTTACGACTGCATTAATACAAAGTTGGTTAGTGGCTGCATTTTGTGTGTTCCAATATGTAACATCATTTAATTGCAGCTTTTATGTTTAGGTTGGATTCAGGATCATCAAATTCCTCATCAGCTGACAGTTACAGTGATCGTTTGTTAAGTCGAACCAGTTCGTACACACGCAGGGAGAATCGATTGTCATCCCTTAGTAAAGTAGAACAGGAAGACAGTGTAAAGGATTACAAGAAGGTAGGTGATTTTTCTTTGGATTAGGGTGTGAGTTGATGTCAGATTCATAATGATTTGTAGATTCTTGGATATGTATTTGGACAGCCTAATATGAAAAAAAATGTTTATCTTCATTTTGGCCTTGCACTTTATCCTCTTGCTCATTCCTATGCAGAAGCTGTATCTTATCCTTTCCAGATCCGACTCCACCTTCTTTTTGTGAAGTTGAATTTTGTAGTAAGAATACAATATTCTACAAGTCGAGGTATTCCCTACTTAAAATAATTGAAAGACTACAAAATTGCATCTTGCTCAAAATTCCTGAATTATCCTTTTACAGTGTACGGTTTACTCACAGCAAAACCAAATTAATGGGAAGACGTTGATGTTGGGGACATGTCCTCGTTCAGTCCTTTTAATGTGTCCTTGTTTATACATACTAAAGCATGCACTATAATAGGGAAATCTGTTTTATCGTAAAATTTGTTAAAACTCAGAAACTCTCAGGCACAATGCTTCGTAATTAATGATGTAATGAATAAGGAAGCAGAATGTGGAGTTGTATTTGGTCAGTGAAAAACCTTGGTTAGTGTGAGGTTCCAATCCATGTTGTTTTTAATTTTGCAGTGTCTCAATTTTGGAAGTATCTTTTGCTTTATTCTGAATTCATTTTGAGAATGCTTTATGTGGTGACCTGTGAGATTCCCTGCATGCTTTTTGTTAAAATCCGATGTTACTTTATAATTATGCCAGTAGTTTTGCTGCAAGGCTTGGAAGACGTCTCATTTTAAATTGAAGCTTTGATGCTGACAGACAGCATTTTCTCCATTGTAACTCATTTAAAAATGACCAAATATGACTTGAATTGTACCAGAGGAAAAACATCCTGAGTTTCACCCATGTGACTCCTGGTCAGGAATAAATCTGAAAATAAAACCTGAAAGAACTGCGGATGCTGTAAATCAGGAACAAAAACAGAAGGTGCTCGAAAAGCTCAGCAGGTCTGGCAGCACCTGTAAATAAAAAAAAAAAAAATTACAGGTAACGTTTTGGGTCCTCAAAGTTCTGAGGAAGGGTCACTAGACCCGAAACATTAACTGTGATTTTTTTTCTTCACAGATGCTGCCAGACCTGCTGAGCTTTTTGAGCAACTTCTGTTTTTGTTCATAAACCTGAAAATATCGTGACTGTTTGGGAGCCAATTTTTGGAAGGTCAAATTCTGACTATGGACCAGAGAGATGTTCATTTTTGTTCTAGATTTAAAGGTCTGGGAATGGAAATTTAGGTCTATACTTTAAACCAAATCCTAGAGGTAAATGTTAACATTACCCACTATTGTATCGTGTATAATTTTAAGTATATTAACAGTATCCTTTAAAACAAACTGAAGGAATAAAACTATGAGGATCTTTTCCAAAACAGTTCAGTAATAATTTGAGTGGCTGTATCATCTGAAAATTGAGAATCTTTATAGAAGCCTGCAAGTAATTTACAACATTTATTTTGCTGCACAAGTATACATATGTACAGTTTCAATCACTTTGTGGTTTGTGCTAGCTCCATCTTAAATGTAATTGCTCCTTTAATTCTATATAAAGTAACGAGTCGATCTGCTGAGTATTCCATTTGTAAACGGATATAAATCACCCAAATTGACTTGCGGTTTAGTGGAAGAAGTGCTCTTTTCAGAAAACTTAAAATAGGCGTGGTCCTTAACAATCCATTCAAATACTGAGCAGTTCTTCTCTTACAATGTTGCTATGAAATACCCAATCAACTATATATCCTGGCAAAAAAACTTGAATCTACCCAGGCATTGAATAAAATGGACATTGACAAGAAAGTTAGGAAAATAGGTCTATGTGGCCAACAAGTAGTTACTCAACATTTTGAAAACAAGGTTTCGTTTTCCAGCCAAGTGTCATACAACAAGGTGAGATTCTCACCAGTGAGCAGCGAGAGTCCTATCTGCATGTATTATTATTCATTGACATCTCGTTATTACCTAATCTAACATCATTAATATGGAGTTTCTGAATCAATTTCCTGCCAATTAAAACTGGATGGCTACAATTCCTCAATGTGAAGGTCAGAATGAATACCTGTCTAGGGCAAATAACATGAACTGTGCAGGGCAGCCCTGGACTGCAAATGCTTGACTTAGTGCACAGGAGCCTTTTAAATATGGTGCCTGGTATCCTGAGATATCCTGGTAGTGGTGACTATTTCTGCCTGTGACAAGTGGGAGAATACAACAAGTGGGGCACAAAAACAAAATTGCTGGAAAAGCTCAACAGGTCTGGCAGCATCTGTGAAGGAAAAAACAGTTAACGTTTCAGGTCCGGTGACCTTTCCTCAGAACCAGTGGGGCACAATAGTGGCATGGTATGTAGGTAATGAGGCGAGTTTGGGAAGGTAGCATGAGAAACCTAGGCCTTGCAGAGAGAAACTTTCCATGAAACTCACCAAAATGGACACAGCCAATTTCTGTTAAGAGTCCCCCAGTATCTTTGCCTATTCTTTTCATTTAAAATGTGCATGTTTTATCTTTCCATTTGTAATCTTCCATGTTTTTCTATCCCTCTTTCCTTCCTGTATGCAAGCCACGAGGTCTTCCTGCCATGAGTTTTTTTGCAAGCTAACTTTGAATATTTGAACATTATCTCAGCACAGATTGAGTATTTCTATATAAAGACACAGTTTTGTCAAAGTTTGCTTTATTTTGCATGCATCAGGGCATTTTGCAAGGATATCAATTCAAGGGGAAAAGCAACATTTATACTGATGGATGCAAGACAAAAGGCTTCAACAGAATGTTTTATCATTTGAGCAAAGCTGTAATGTAGATTGTGAAAAGTAATGATCCCTGTGCTGATGCCTGTAGCACACCATTTCTTACCTCATTCTCCTCATTCTGTCTTGAGAGCAGATAGCATTCCATTCTACCCCAGGCTCCATATTCTGACATCATTCATCATTCTGTTTCCAGGTATCTTATGAGAAATCAGATAAATTACACCTACTCCATTACCATTGTCTACACAGACTCCCATTCCTTTTGAAAATCCATACAAGCATTTGGCATAGTTTCTCAATGTTCTTCGATTATCCTTTACGAAAAATTTCTTTTGTTTTACCACTAGTGTTCAGCTTACTGGTCTATAACATTTGTTGTCCCTTTCTTAAATATAGGAGTTATATGTTTTTGATCTCCAGTATTCTGGTACAACTTATTTTTCCTGTGCAGTATTGCCTCTGGTTTCTCTACTCTAGATTCTTGTAAATTAATTAAATGCTGTCTGTCTGGACCAAGAGTTTTATCCTGAATTTGATTAATTTATTCGATATATTCCTTTTTATAATTTTAAGTGCCTTTATCTCATTATTCATCTCATTATTCAGTGTCATGTTGATCTGTTCTATTCCCTGGTTCAAAAAAAAGGTCAGGCTGCCATAGTCCTAGCGGAGCCACAGTACTGCTCTCATTAGAGAGAAACAACTGGTGGTGAGTTTAGCCTTGGTGTCAGCAGACCTAAGATGAGGGAGAGGTTGAGAAGGAGAGTCCTTCATGGTAACCTCAGCTGGCACGGGAATTGAATCCATACTTCTGGTTCTCCAGCCAATTGTGCTTTATGTGCTTTTTTCTGAACTCTCAGTTGTCTGTTTAGTCTTTATTCGTGCATAGAGTCCTAGAGTGCTTAATTAATTCTTTTAGTGGAACGTGTATTCCCGCACTGTGAACACTTTAATTACAATGTTTCCTAATGCTGTTCTTCATGGTTTTTTGTCAAAATGTTGCCTTCTCAGCCCATCAAAATCAGCTTTTCTGCTATCTGTGAACTTAGTTTTCATTGTACTTAGTTTCTTCTCTATCATTAGCTTTACAACAGAGATCCAGTTCCTGTCAATAAAGTCAGACAGTCGGACAATTTATGTGCCAGGAAGATTGCAGGCATGGTTTTTTTGAGTATGCAAGCTGTTTAATTCGAAGCCATAATTCACTTTCTATATTTTTACTAGATAGGATAGACTTATGCCCCATACTCACCAGTGAATGTTTTCTGAAAGTAGCAAAGTTTTTAAATTAAAACCTGCACTAATAATAGGCTGGGTGGGGTAAGTTCTTCCCATTAAAAGTAGCAATTCCAATTTATTACCTTTGAAATAACTACAGCTGCAAACTTTGTGTTTTTAAAGAACATGCAATTTAAAATGCTGTTAAAGTACTGTGTATGTGAATAAAATTTGCTGCTTGTGTTAAAATTTGGAATATATGGCTGTTTTAATCATTGATTTTGTTTTACAGTTATATGAAGAGGCCTTGACTGAAAATGAGAAACTTAAAGCCAAACTGCAGGAGGCACAGCTGGAGCTCACTGAAGTAAAAACACAGCTGGAGAAAGCTACACAGGTTCCGAGAGATTACAAGAGATTTTCATGAAGTTGTATTTTTCACTTTAACTCCTATGGTGTGGAAAATTTCTGTTCATAATTTAGCACCAACTAACGTTGACACTTGTGCATTTCAGAAACAAGACCGGATTTCTGATAAGTCTTCAATGCTGGAGATGGAAAAAAGGGTATGTTTTGTTATCCCCCACCCCAATCATCACCATAAATTTCTAAGCATTGAATTACCTGGACAAAAACCTGTTCATTACTAGATAGTTTATCAGCAGTTTAAATTTCCAATTGAAACTGTTCACCAAATACTTTAAGTCATTCTTTATAATGGTAATGACAATAGCTATTTAGGTGAGGTCTAAGAAAAGCTTTATTGTATTTGATTAAAAACCAGGTTACCAATCACTTCTGCAGTCTATCAAAACTCAGTAAGCTTTTTAATGAGCATGACAAAGGTAACTGCATGAATGATTCCCACATCTCCCTTATTGTGTTATGACCATGTGAGGAGGGGTGACTCAGTTTACCTCTATCTAACACCCCATATGGGTCGCGGGAAAGATTTTAAATTCTCTTCATGCAGGTATATAATTCTTCAAATAAAACATATTATGGTCAAAATTAAACCAAGTACAAGGTTTACTTAAATGAAAGAAAGAGGAAGTTCATTCCATACTAACCCAAGAGAAATAATAAGTCATGATGTCAAATACCATGTAAACAGAAGTATAAAGTTTAAAAAGGGAATGGTATCCAGCACAAAAAGGAAGATCAAAAATGGGCAGTTGAAAAGTTGTTGTAGTCCATGAAATTTTAAATATTAATCTGACACCACAATTGTTTAATTGTTTTTTCCTCAGCCACAGCAAAATTTGTAGATATCTTTCAATTCTCCATCAATAGATTTTTCTCCATTTTGCTTTGTCACCAGACATTGTTCTTCAGGAAGCTTAAGAGAATCAGCGAGAGAGAGCATAAGCCATCTAGTTAGGCTGTGATGAATCCATTCTCTTCTCTCTGTTCTGTAAGATGTTGCCTGAAATACCGTTCCCCTTTAAATTCCTTTTCTTTGGTTTCATTTTATTTTTCAGATTGATTGATATTGATCCCAATATATGAAACATTCAGAAGTAAAAAGGATGTATAGACCTGAGTGATTGGTTTCAATGTCATCACTCATTTGAATGAGTGCACTGATATTTGCACCTCACCACTCAGGGTGTTATTACAAAAGTTAAAGTTGTAATCAAAGTATTTTATTGCACCTGCCTAATGGACTTAGGTTAACAAAATCTGACCAGATTTCTGTAATTAATGTGAACTTCTGTCAACTTGTATCCATTAGATTGAGAAAATTTATGTACTTGTTGAAGGCCCACAAAATTATGGACTTGAAGGTCACAAAGCAAGTAGGGGTCATGCATTTCTGGACTTCATTACCTTCTGAATGCTATCTGACTAAACCTATCACGATTAATTAATTTTCTAAAGTTGTATATTGGCTTCAAGAGCAGTGAAAAACTTGGAACAAAACACGCACTTAGAAGTTACAGCTGGCGACGCTCGTCCGTTTTTGGTATTTTAATGTGGGTATAATTGGTCTTTGACAGGAAAAACGTGCTTTGGAAAGGAAGGTTTCTGAAATGGAGGAAGAGCTAAAGGTATGATTGTTGTTTTATTTCTTCATTATACAAACATGAATTGCAGATTCTGTAAATAAACATGGATCCTGTAAATAAACCCTGTGAACAAAAATTATGGGAAGTGCATGCTTTAATATTGATGGCAAGTGTTCATTATGCACTTTTACCTCCTAAGGTGTAAATCTGACTTTTTTTAACCTAGGTTCCTGAAAATTATGGTTTTCCCATTTAATCTGATGGAATTTCTCCATCCACTGTCATTATATGGATAAAACCACTCTAACAGGAAAATCACTTGAATAATTCCTTCACTCTTCCATTGCAGGTCAATAACGGGTAGAATTACTATTCCCAACTCAAAACCCAGAAATAAATATCCATTTATGAGCAATGAATCAGAAATAAAGCTATTAACTGTTTTTGACTGTTCTTGGTGCTCTTCAACTGAGTACTATCATGATTTGAGAAAGGTCATTAACTTTTAAAAAGAAATTCAACCACCCAGTTATTAACAGAGAAATTACAAGATTTCACATTTTACGCACTACTTCTACTGCACACCTATTAAACAAAGCATGTGTTTTTTTTCCAAATCAGGATCATGAGGGTTCTTTAATTTATCTTAAGTCCAAACCATAGTTTCCGTTGCTCTTTGGAATCCCCTTTTGACGCTCCTCAGCTTCACAGACCAACATTTAACTTCCAAAGCCTTTTCTGTTCATGAAGATGCCACTACTGATCACTTGCACAGGCCTTATTATCTAATCTGATAGTTTTAAGTCCTCATGCACATGGAATTTTCATTTCAAGCATTGGCCCCACTCTCAGTTTCTGCTTGTGACTTCAGGTCAGGTCATCCTTGATTTCTAATGGTCTCTGAGCAAGTACTCAAATAATTTCTTACAGCCTTCTGGGTTAAGTCTGTAGTATCTTTGTTACCACCTTCAAAAATTAGTCTGTTCCATTCTTTGAAATCCTCCCCACACAGTATTCCCATGGAATTGCCACCCCTGCATCCCCCAAACAGAGATATAAACAAATTCTATTTTACCTTTAAAACACAACTTTGATTCTGGGACCATATAAATTATTTATATCTCTGATGGCCCTCTTACTAACTATCAAGAAACTCAACATTTGCATGTTGTTTCTAGCCTTGACCTGGGTCAACCTGAAGCATTAATTGGAATATCCCCTGATTTATATTTCAGCCTTGAAGCATTTTCCAAGATGTTTTGAGACAAGCTGACTCTCCAGATAGATCATAAGTAGCTGTTATAATCCTAGAAATAAATATCTTGCTTCAGTAACACAGTAAGCTATCCCCTTTAAACTGTAATCACCTCAGATCTGTTTGAATTGTACTTAGCACAGGGTTGTTTGTTCTCCAAAACTAGATGCTCCCATAATTTCGATCCTAATCCAAAAGTTTTATTCCTAAAACATATGAATCAGGTAATTAAACATTTTTTATAACAACAGTTTGACCAGCACTCCATAAAAGAAAGGTTAAATTGGTAAATTTGGCAAGCCAATTCTCATTCATTTTCTAACTTGTTATTCTTTACAAAATT
>NW_025968283.1:0-9163 GCF_021869965.1 Rhincodon typus
ATGTCCTTTTGGCTCACCCTAGTCGAGAAACAAGACACCACAGTTGTCAGTGCATCCACCAAATCCGAGAAACAACAGATGAGGGCAAACAGGAATTCTGCCCCAGCCTTGATCAGACACTGTCCCATGCCCCAAAGGGAGCCAAGTAAATTCTTCTTTGTGTTTTCAATGGCAGAGATGGGAACAACACAAACTTCTGAAAAGGTATAACACAGGCATTCACCAGTGGGGTCCTCCTCCTAACCAAAATGTTTAGAATATGGTCTGGTCATAAGAAAGACCCTATTTATAAATATAAGATCTCTTGGCAGCACTGTGATTCTGGACATTGGCACCTGATTGACTCTGTTATCATCCAACCGAGGGACCGCAAGAATATTTGCATCGCCTGTAACATAACAGGAGCTGACAATTGCTGGAATAACCAATGGCAACTCACTTGAACATCTGCATCAGCCTGGTACAAAACAGGCAGCAGCAACTGAAACAGTGTTCTCCTCACATGTGGCTGTTTGCAGAAATTTATCACCATTCTCCACCTGCAGCACAACATCATGTGAGTCATGATCCTCATCAATGGATCTATCACAGACCAATACTTGAGCAAACTGAAGCCAGCTTCAACTAATATCTATGAAGCTGCCACGGGTGTGGATCTTCTCTACAGGAAGCTTCCAGTCCAGAACAGGAATATCCCAATCTCTGTCATCAAGCTGCAGTATGCAGGCAACATGTGTTTGTGCACACACTCAGAGGGAAATGTCCAAACCATCGTGAACACATTCACAAAGAGAGAATGGCCCTTAGGCTTAGCATCCTGAAGACAAAGATCATCCACCAGCCTGTTCCTATTCAATAACACTGTCCCTTGACTATCAATATCAATGGCAAGTTACTGGACAATATAGATCAATTCTCATACACTGGAATCAAAGGAAAAGGAGTAGGCCAATCAACCCATCAAATCTGCCTTGTCATTCTAGATCACAGTTGATTATCTCCTCAATGTTACTTTCCTGCACTATCTCCATATTCCTTAATGTCGTTAGCCTCCAGAAACCTATTGGCTTCTATCTTGAACTTCATTAATGACTGAACCACCACAGTCCTTGGGGTAGAGAATTATAAAGATTCATCACCCCTTGAGTGAAGAAATTGCTCCTCATCTCAGGCTTAAATGACTAATCCCTTATCTTGAGATTATGTCCTATGGTTCTACAGTCATAAGCCACATCTTATTTATAGTCACCATGTCACGCCCTGTAACAGTTTTGTAAGTTTTGATGAGGTCATCTCTCATCTTGAAAGCTCTAAAGAATACAGGTTCAATTGTTCCTGAGAACACAATCCTGCCATCCCAGGGTGAATCTTCAATATACTCCCTTTATGGCAAATATATCCTTCCTTAGATAAGGAGACCGGAACTGTACACAATACTCTCGGTGTGGTCTCACTGAGGCTTTATGTACTGCAGTAAGTCATCTTTACTTCTGGACTCAAATTCCCTTTGAATGAATATCAAATATCGTTTGCCCATCTAATTGCTTGCCGCACCTATGTGGTTTATGACTGTAGAACCATAGGACATAATCTCAAGATAAGGGATTAGTCATTTAAGCCTGAGATGAGGAGCAATTTCTTCACCCTATATGCTAGCTTTTACTAACTTATGAATAAGGAGATATAGTTCCTTTTGGATAACTGCACTTCCAACTCTTATCATTTTAGAAATGTTTTTCTTTTCTGTTTTTCTACCAAATCTCTGGAGAAATATCATCAGTAATGTATCTGAAAAATCATGCAAATGCATTGTAAGGATAGGAACTGCATGTCATTGTCCATTCTCAAGACGACATCCCCAGTATTGAAGCACTGCCTACTGCAATCAGCTATATTGAGTGGTCCACATCGTCAGCATGCCCGACACAAGAATTCCAAGACAAGCTTTCTATTCCGAGCTTCACCAAAGCAGCAGTTACCAGGAGGGCAAAGAAAATGCTTGAAGAACATCCTCAAGTCTTCCCAGAAAAAAAAAGTAACATCTCACCAACTCATGGGAATCTCTTACCCTGGACTATCCAAACTGGAGAAGCATCTGTGAAGGTGCCAATTATCCCACGCATCTCCAACAGACTCAAAAGAAAGCCAAGTAAAAACAGTGGAAATAGCATGTGAAACATCAAGCATCCTACCTACCTACCTCTTCAAACATCACCTGCCCCACCCATAGTAGGGTGTGTGGTTCCAGCATTGGACTGTTTAGTCACCCCAGGACCCTCTGGAGTGGAAGAAAGTCGTCCACAGTCTTGAGGGTCAGCCAATAATAATAATAACAATAATAATGATAAGAGATAGTAGGAACTCCCGATGCTGGAGTCAGTGATAACACAGTGTGGACTGGGGGAACACAACAGGTCAGGCAGCATCAGAGGAGCAGGAAAACTGACATTTCAGTCAGGACCCTTCTTCAGAAATGGGGGAGGGGGAGTGGAGCTCTGAAATAAGTAGAGAGAGGATGGGTGGGACTGGGGAAGGTAGGTGGGATGGTGATAGGTGAGTGCAGGTAGGCAGTGGTAGGGATTGGTCAGTGAGATGGGAGGAGCGGAGAGGTGGGAAGAGTGGATAGGTGGGAGAGAAGACTGACAGGTAAAGGAGGCAGGGATGAGAGGGAGGTCATGGGATGAGGCTGGGGTTGGGGAGATTTTGAAACTAGTAAAGTCCACATTGAGACCATCGCGTTGTAGGCTCCCAAGGCGGAATATGAGGTGCTGCTCCTCCAGTTTCCGGGTGGCGTCATTGTGACACTGGAGGAGGCCCAGGATAATAATGATAAGATGTGTCTACTGCCTTTGGTCTTTTGAGCATAACAGGCTACTAGTTTGGGAAGTACTGTCAAAGAGGCCTTGATCAGTTGCTCAGAGCAACTTATGGATGATACACACAGGACACCATTGGCAGCGAGCATAATATTGGAGATGGCAGATAGAATGTCAATAAAGCAAATTGCCTTTTTCTGAATGATGTCAAGTTTTGTCAGCATGATTGGAGATGCGTTCTTTTGGATAATTGGAGTGTAAGCATGACACTCAACTGTAGATTATGTAAAGACTTTTAAGAGTTTGAAGGTGGTTTACATGCTGCAGAATACCCACCCTCTGACCTGCTTTTGCAGTCATAGTATTTGTATGGGTACTGTAGTTAATTTTCTGATTAGTTCTGACCCCTGGGATGGTCATGGTTAAATATTCAGTTGTAATAATGGCATTCAACATAGAAATAAGTAGAGGTTGATAGACTGTCTGCTATCAATAGAAGCGTGGAGATGAATGGCACAAAATGAAGCCATTTAGCCCATTGTATTTGCGCCATCTGAGAAAAGAACTATTTCTGCCAAATTCCACTTCTTGTAGACTGTGACATATACACAGAGCATTTTAAATGTGCTGAGCATTTCTGCCTCTATCATCCTTTCATGCAGTGAGATTGAGAACCCTACCATCCTGTTTGTAAAAGTATTATTCTTTACCTCCCCTTTAATCCTTCTACCGGTTGCTTTAAAATTTTGCTTCCTTCAACCCCTGTTATTGAGCCCTCTGTTAAAGGAACAGATTATTCCTATTTATTCAATGTCCATCATAATGTTATACACCTCAATAATATCAGTGTCATCTGATGCAAAAAATACAACCCTAATCTACCAATCTTTTCTTATAGCTAAAATTCACCATTCCTGGCAACACATTCATAAATTACCTCTGTATCCTCTCAGTGCATTTATATCCTTACGTTAACTGTGGTCAAACTCGTGCTTTACACAGCTCTTGCATGATCTTCCTGCCATTATGTTATGTGGCTTGTCGAATAAAAGCAAGTTACCTGTATGCCTTCTTAACTATGTTATCTGCCACTCCATGTGCCTGCAGAAAACTATGGACAAGCACTCCAAGGCCCCTCTATTCCTCTACATTTTTCAGTGTCCTCCTCCATATGCTATCACTTCTCTACACCAACCTGCCATTTATTGTGAATTCTCTTGATTTGATTGCCCACCAAAAGCATCACCACAAAATCCTTCAAACTAAATTCCATTTGCTACTTCTGTGCCTATATGATCAGTCCATTGATATCTTCCTACAGCCTTTCTTAACCTTACTACCAATCACGTGACCAATGTTTTCACCTTCTGTATCTTTATCAGTCTCCTATATTTAAATCAAAATCAGTAAATACGTACCATAAAAAACAAGGGATCTAGAATCTCACTATTTGTGTACTCAGGACATCTCAAAGTGACTCACAATCAATAGCTTATTTCTGCAGCGCAGTCATTATTGTTATGTCAGAAAATAATGCAGTTAATTTGTGTCTCTCAAGATCGCACTAGAAGAAAGATGTGGGGCCTAATTTTCAAAGCATGGTTGGGAGAGGGAACATGTCAGTTCACAGAACTGACACATATGAACTCCAGATCCCCAGTCTGAATTGTGTTGGTCGAGTGGTGTTATTTTTAAATGTCAGTGGAATAATTGGGTGAAGCGAGATGGGTACACATTAGTCAGATGTTCTGTGTGTCTGAAACATCGTATTTGATGCCAGCAGCAGGAGTAGGTGGCAGCCAGGTTGGGAGGTGTGGTTACCATGCAAAGAAAAGCAGACAGCTCATGGAAAGGCCTGGATGATAAAGACATTACAAAGTGGCCATGGATGCCAAGTTGAGATATTCAACCCACACTACATGATCTCTCAGATTTCACAAAAAAAGATGAAAATTAACTTTCTTTTGCCTTGTGGAGACCGAAACAGTTACTTGTCTGTGCTTTGAAATGCATTGAGAAGTTGTATCTTAAAGCCACTGTATAAATATAAGTTGTTTTGATTCTACTGTTTTTCCACTGACTTAAATATACAGTGCAAATTTTATAACATCAGAAATGTGAATACATTTTACTTTCTCTAACTAAGTTCAGTAATATTGAAATGTTCCTTTTCACTACAGTAATTGCTGTCTTTGCAATTAACAAACAAGCTTTGTTTTGGTTAAGTTTGATGGATTGCTGTCATTGTTTAACTGCAAAATTAAATGGATGAATTATCAATCTTTCAAGTATGAATGCTCAGAATTGCTGACGTTTGCTTTCTATTCTCATTTACCACAGCTGCAATTCAGTCTCTCAGTTCAGATTTCACTGCAATATTAAAATGCTCTTAAATCTCCTATGACACAGTTATAGTAAATGAAGCTCTCATTGCTTATTGAGATTGTGTGAGCTGTCTTAATATTTTTTCCCACTTGCCACAGACTGATACCTTGGTATGTATGTCCAAATACTTTTTGGCTTGTTATTCATATTACTGGAAAGCTGATTCCATCATGTTCTGATCAGGGAGCTACCCTTTTCCCATTGTATGTAATGTGCAGAATCAGGAGGTTTAGCTCAGTGTAGCTGATATTAAACTCCTGGTTCGAGGGAAGAAGACTTTGAGGTCGCACTGTATGCTGGCTTCATTAGTGATTGCAAAATATTGAAATGGATGCACAGTGACTGCACGTCAAAGCTTGCCTGTGAATCTTACCACAAGGGGACCTCTCAATCCAATTCTCTGGTTTTTTTATACTAGGATTAAAAGCCTCCCGAAGACTGGAACCCATGATCCCACTGTTGGTGTAGTACCCTGAAATGGCTAGTAGCTCCAAAACACTCTGTAGGAAACCACAACATATACAGATGTCAGAGCAACATTTTGATATGTCTTTATCGATTCCATTCGTCTTTATCAATTCCATGCAAGAAAATTAGCATTTAAATAGTGCCTTTCACATCTTCATGATGTTCCAAAACACTTTTAAAAAATGAATTACTTCTGAATTACAGTCACTGTTCTTTTATAGGCAATATTGCAGCAGCTAAATTGCACACTGTATCCTTCCCAATACTGCACACCACACTCTAACTGAAGTCTTACTAAACTTTATATAGGCTTGTTATCTTGTGGCTTTTACATCCTACTTGTCTTATATAAAACCTAGAACTGCATTAACTTCTTTTTACAGCTTTGTCAATACGATCTGCTGCCTTTTACATTCTGTGGCCTTGTATCCCAAATCTGAATTCTCTTTCAGAGAACAGAGTCTGCTTCCATGCAGAATATAGTTACTACTATTATTTCTTTTTATCAAACTACAGTCCTTCTAGGTCTATTTTCAAATTACGGTGAATAGAAGTGGTTCCAGTATCGCACCCTGTGGGACACCAGTAACAACAAACAATCACACTGAAGAATTGCCCTAATTCTTGTGCACAGTTTTCTTTGCTTATAATCAGTATTTAATCTAGTTTTCTAGCCTTCTCCTAATTCCATAAAACTTCTTGAACAAGAAATCCAATTCATATTCTATAGAATTCCATTCACTTTTCCATCAACTCCCTCAGTTTGAATCATTAAATGCACAATTAAAAACCCTCTGAAGAATGCTTTTGTTTATTCTGCTCATTTCTCTAAACTGACTGAAGATTTTCTGAAACAAAAACAGAAATGGCTGGAGAAACTGAGCAGACCTGGTTGCGTCAGTGGAAACATAGCAGAGTTAATGATTTGAGTTCAGTGACCCTTATTCGGAACTGATAGTAATTAGAAAATGTTGGTATTTATGCTGAAGATAGGACCAGGGAGTGTTGGGGAGATGTTGGGTAAGGTGTGAGATGACAGATGAAGACAGATCCCGGAGAGGGAGAATGACGAATAGGGAGACAAAAGGTTGGCTGACCGTCCGCTCAGAAGAATGAAAAGCTGTTAATGGGGACCATAAATAGATGAAAGTGGGTTAGCAGTGTTCAAAGCAGCATGTGACATCACAGGGCCTGGGCTGTGGGGTTGAGTAAAGAACATGGAAGGAGGTGTTCAGGTTCTAAAATTATTGACCTTGATACTCAGTCCTGAAGGCTACATGGTCCCCAAGTGGAAAATGAGACGTTGTTCCTTCCGCTTGCGCTGAGCCTTGCTGGAGCAATGTAGCAGGCCTGAGACAGAAATATTGGCCAGGGAACATAGCAGTATGTTGAAATGGCAGGCAACTGGAAGCTCAGGGTCATTTTTGTGGACAGAACGTAGGTGTTCCGCAAAGTGGTCACCAAATCTACGTTTCGTCTCCCCAGTGTACAGGCGACCACATTGTGAGCAGCAAATAGTCCAAATTCAGTGAAGTGCAGGTAAATCGCTGTTTCATCTGGAAGGTGTGTCTGGAGCCTTGGATAGTGAGGAGGGAGGACATCAACGGCAGATGTTCCACCTTCTGCAATTACGTGGGAAGGTGCCGTGGGGAGATGTTGGCGGAATGGAGGAACGGACCAAGGTATCTTGAGGGAATGGTCCCTGTGAAATGCTGACAAGGAGGGCAAGAGGAATTTGTCTGGTGGTGGCATCTCACTGGAGATGTAGAAATGGTGGCTTTGGATGTGGATACTTTGGATGTGGGGTAGAAAGTCAAGACCAGGGGGACTACCTGTGTTGTGGAAGGGAAGAGGTGAAGGCTAAAGTATTGGAAATGAGCCAGACATGACTAAGGGCCTTAGCAACCATGGTAGTGGGAAATCTTCGGTTGAGGAAAATGGTGGATGTTTTTGACGCCCCCCTCTCCTTCCCCCCCAACCTCCTCCCCAGCAGAAGGTGCATGATCAGAACAGACATGACAGCAATGGAGAAACTGGAAGAATGGAATTTGAGTCTTTACAGGAAATGAATTGCATAGGATATATAGTCAAGGTAACTGTAGGACTCGGTGTGTTTGCAGTAGATATTGATGACCAGCTTATCCAAAGAAATGAAAACAGAGATGTCGAGAAGAGAAGGAAGGAGTTAGAAGTGGACCAGGTGAAAGTGAGAGCAGAGTGAAAATTGGAAGCAAAATTGATAATTTTTTCCAATCCTGACTCCGAGAGTGAAGCAGTGCTGATGTACCCTACAAAGAGACAGGCATAACTGTGCCCATGCAGGTACCATGGCCACCACTTTGATCTGAAGAAAGTGAGAGGAGTTAAAACAGAAGTTACTTAAAGTGACAATGAGCTTGCCCAGGTAAGGGAGGCTCATGGTGGATGGGAACGGTTCAGGCCTTCTTTCCAAAAAGTAATGGAGAGCCGTGAGACCAATCTGATAGGGGATTGCACGTACATAGCGAAGATGACGTGGCTGATATCCATGAACTGGAAATTCTGAAATTGATGTAATGCATCAGAAGTACCACGGATTTAAGTATGAAGGGATTTAGACAAGAGGAAAAAAAATAGAGTCAAGCTAAGAACAGATAAGTTTGTCGGGCAGAAAGAATGGGTCATCCGGGCAGTGCCTTTTTGTGGATTTTGATAAGAAGGTGGATATTTTCCATTTCATATCCTTCCCAAAGTTGGATTTTTAATGTAGTATTTAAAACAAAATCTTCAATGCTGCCTTTGAGATTTTTTGTTGTCTCCAGAATCTAAGGAATTTTGGAAGATTACAGCCATTTCGTGTACTACCTCTGCAGTTATGTCTTTCACAACCCTAGGAGGTAGGCCACCATGTCCAGGTTTTTGTTAGCTTTAGTTCAATACTTTTGTCTTTATTAATTTGTCTTAATTAGTATTAATTCCTTCAAATTCCTCATTAGAACATTGATTCTCCAATATTTCTAGAACGCTTTGTGTTTTCTACAGTGAAGAAAGATTAAAAAAAAATTGTTCAGTGCCTCTGCCATTTCCTTGTTTCCTGTTATAATTTCTCCTATCTCAGCCTCTCAGGACCCATGTCTCCCACATTTCCCGCAACTCATCCCTCACACCCCCTCCCTGCATTAACAACCAAAACAGAATCCCCCTCGTCCTCACGTACCACCCCACCAACCTCTGGATCCAACGCATCATCCTCTGACACTTCCACCACCTGCAATCCGACCCCACCACCAAAGACATTTTTCCCTCCCCACCCTTATCTGCTTTCCGGAGGGACCACTCTCTCCGTGACTCCCTTGTCCACTCCACATTCCCCTCCAGCCCCACCACACCCGGCACTTTTCCCTGCAACCGCAGGAAGTGCTACACCTGCTCCAACACCTCCCCCCTCACACCTATTCAAGGCCCCAAGAAGACCTTCCACATCAAGCAGATGTTCACCTGCACATCTGCTAATA
>NW_025968283.1:9263-25000 GCF_021869965.1 Rhincodon typus
CACCCGGCACTTTTCCCTGCAACCGCAGGAAGTGCTACACCTGCTCCAACACCTCCCCCCTCACACCTATTCAAGGCCCCAAGAAGACCTTCCACATCAAGCAGATGTTCACCTGCACATCTGCTAATGTGGTATACTGTATCCGCTGTTCCCGTTGTGGCCTCCTCTACATCGGGGAAACCAAGCGGAGGCTTGGGGACCGCTTTGCGGAACACCTACACTCGGTTCGCACTAAACAACTGCACCTCCCAGTTGCGAACCATTTCAACTCCCCCTCCCATTCCTTAGACGCCATGTCCATCCAGGGCCTCCTGCAGTGCTACAACGATGCCACCCGAAGGTTGCAGAACAGCACCTCATATTTCGCTTGGGAACCCTGCAGCCCAATGGTATCAATGTGGACTTCACAAGCTTCAAAATCTCCCCTCCCCCTACCGCATCCCAAATCCAGCCCAGCTTGTCCCCGCCTCCCTGACCTGTCCTTCCTCCCACCTACCGCCTCCTCCCACCTCAAGCCCCACCCCCATCTCCTACCTATGAGCCTCATCCCGCCCCCTTGACCTGTCCGTCCTCCCTGGCCTGACCTATCCCCTCCCTAACTCCCCACCTACACTCACCTTTACTGGCTCCATCCCTGCCTCTTTGACCTGTCTGTCTCCTCTCCACCTATCTTCTCCTTTATCCATCTTCTATCCGCCTCCCCCTCTCTTCCTATTTATTTCAGAACACCCTTCCCCTCCCCCATTTCTGAAGAAGGGTCTCGGCCCGAAACGTCAGCTTTCCTGCTCTACACCTTGTTATCTCAGATTCTCCAGCATCTGCAGTTCCTACTATCTCTCTCCTTTGACTCTCTCCTTCTTCATGAAGCATTTTTCCCACAAAGGCACACTTTCCTCCAGACAGGATTCACTACCAAGCTCCCACTCAAGGGCCGGAAAGATAGCCTTTTATCAGAAGTAGTAGCAAATTCCAACTATCACAACCACACCAGGCAGAGTGATCTGCAAAATGCAAAGTTCTTCGCTTTCTTTAGCCTTTTAGTTTTTTGTGTTCCGATTTAAAAATTACTTGCAGCAAAGCTCAACTGTTCAAGGTTAGTTTATACATATTGCTGAATATCACTAAATATAAGCGTGATGTTATTAGCTAAATTGCAGATACAATGTTTAAAGTAAGTACAGGAAAAAGCTAGTTATAAAATAGTTCAGCAAAGGATTTTTTGCAGCTTTTTTTGTTATATAAAAGAGATTTCATAATTAGTGCATTTAGCTATTGTTAATACTATTCTTTTATCTGAAAGCAACAAATTTGTTCTGTACTTATAGCCCAATCGATGGCTGTTTTGCTTCAAAATCATGGAAATCAGTGATTTCACATGTTCGCACTAGACAACTATAACAAAACTTTTATTTTTCCCTGTTACATTTACATAAAGATATGTGTAAGACCTTTCCATCCCTTTTTCAATAATTGACATGTTTCTGATATGATCCTGTTATTGTTGTTATCATAAGGACCAGCAGCATATGATAAAAATCAAAAGAACTGCGGATGCCGTAAATCAGGAACAAAAACAAAATTGCTGGAAAAGCTCTGCAGGTTTGGCAGCATCCGTGAAGGAAAAAAAACAGAGTTAACGTTTAGGTTCCAGTGACCCTTCCTCAGAAGTATACGTGACTTGGTTGATAGCACCTGCTAGTAATCTTGAAGGTATCTTTCTTTTGTCTGGACTGTCTCACTGTCTGTCAGCCCAAGTCCCAATCCATTCCACCACCAGCTCTGCAAAAAAACCCATCCACCATCACAATTCTGGGTTTCCTCTACTTTGTACTCACTCACCAGCTGTTTTTTGTAAATTTTAATTCAGCTCGTTTTGCTGGGCGACTGTTACCTGTTTTTTTTTCGTGTCAGCCCTCACTCTGGCCCTGTACAAATTGAACAGCCTAAGAGTGTGGTGGACAGTGAGGCATTGAATGTATTCTTGACAAAGGAAGAAGAATCAATGCATCCTTATTTTCAACTTTTCAGGATAAGGCAATGTTGAGTGATTTTCCAAATCAGTTAACCAATCATCAAACTGCAGATTTAGGCAAGCAATCCTACATTCCTCATTTTGGCCTCAGGCTAAAAGCTTTTGAGGCCCTATTGTGAATTGAGACACTCCCTTACATAGTGACAACTGGATAATGTGTCTATGTATAACACAGTGTGGAGCTGGAGGAACACAGCAAGCCAGGCAGCATCAGAGGAACAGAAAAACTGATGTTTCGGGTCAGGACCCTTCTTCAGAAATGGGGGAGGGGTAGGGGGCTCTGATATAAATAGAGAGAGGAGGGGTGGTGATAGGTGAGTGCAGGTAGGCAATGGTGGGGGTTGGTCAGTGACGTGGGAGGAGCGGATAGGTGGGAGAGAAGACGGACAGGTCAAGGAGGCGGGGATGAGAGGTAGGTGGGATGGCGATAGGCGAGTGCAGGTAAGCAATGGTGGGAGTCCCACGAGGAGCTCGAACAGTTCATCAACTTTACTAACACCTTACACCCCAACCTCAAATTTACCTGGACCATCTCTGATACCTCTTTCTCCTTCCTGGACCTCTGTGTTTCCACCTCTGGTAGCCACCTCGAAACTGATATCTATTTCAAGCCCACCACCTCCCACAGCTCCCTCGACTACACTTCCTCTCACCCACCTTCCTGCAAGAATGCGATCCCCTACTCCCAATTCCTCTGCCTCTGCCACATCTGCTCCCAAGATGAGGCATTCCACTCCCGAACATCCCAGATGTCCTCCTATTCCTAGGACCACAACTTCCCCCCTTCAGTGGTCAAAAACGCTCTCTACCGCATCTCTTGCGTTTCCCGCACCTCAGCGCTCACAGCCCCTAACTGCAACAAAAACGAAGACAGAATCCCCTTGTCCTCACATATCATCAACTAACCTCCAGATTCAATGCATCATTCTGCACCACTTCCGCCACCTGCAATCTGACCCCACAAACAAGGATATATTTCCCTTCCCATCCCAATCTGCCTTCCGGAGGGACTGCTCTCTCTGTGACTCTCTCGTTCGCTCCACACTCCCCACTAGCCCCACCACCCTCGGCTCCTTTCCCTGCAACCGCAGGAAGTGCTACACCTGCCCCTATACCTCCATCCCAGGACCCAAAAAAACCTTCCACATCAGACAGATTTTCACCTGCAAATCTGCTAATGTGGTATATTGTATCCGCTGCTCCGGATGTGGCCTCCCCTACATCAGGGAAACCAAGAGGAGGCTCGGAAACCATTTTGTAGAGCACCTGCACTAGGCTTGTGACAAATGACAACACCTTCCATTCGCGAACCACTTCATATCCTCCTCCCACTCCCTGGACAACATGTCCATTCTGGGCCTCCTCCAATGTCACAATGACACCACCCGGAAACTGGAGGAACAGCACCTCATATTCCGCCTTGGGACCCTACAACCCAATGGCCTCAATGTGGACTTTACTAGCTTCAAAATCTCCCCACCCCCAACCTCATCCCCGCCTCCTTGACCTGTCCGTCTTCTCTCCCACCTATCCGCTCCTCCCACCTCACTGACCAACTCCCACCATTGCCTACCTGCACTCACCTATCACCATCCCAGCTCCCTTCCCCAGCCCCACCCCTCCTCTCTATTTATTTTAGAGCTCCCTTCCCCCTCCCCCATTTCTTAAGAAGGGTCCTGATCTGAAATGTCAGCTTTCCTGTTCCTCTGATGCTGCCTGGCCTACTGTGTTCCTCCAGCTCCACACTGTGTTATCTCTGACTCCAGCATCGGCAGTTCTTACTATCTCTGAATGTGTTTATGTAGATGTATTTCATACAGTGTTAGTAATTTCACATTTTGTAAATTGCATTGAGGGCAGAATGTTTTCTTTTACTAAACTTTGTAAAACTTGACATTTTAGGTTACATCATATCAAACACAAAACATACACGTGTTATTTACAGTGTATTTATTTGATTGATACAATAAGGTACTGATGAAGATAATAAAAGGTTCATATTCAAACACATGCGGTGCAATGAGTTATGAAATATGTGAAATTTACAAACCTTCCTACAGTTTATAGTCTGTAGATATACATTTTGTTGTCACAGAAGTGATGACACAAACTACATATTTGTTACGGGTACAGTTGTGGTGGAATAGTCTTCCGCATATTGTGATTGTAGGAAGCATAATGTTGACTTTAGGAAATGGCTATCAGGTCAGAACCTGTAGACTAATCTTGCATTAAAAACCCAAATATTAATGAACAGAAATGAAGACATTAGAAGTGAAATTATATAGAATACACAATGTAGCAAAGGCCAATCATTCAAGACTTTTTAGCTGATCTTTATGTTTCACTTGAACTTTTCCACACTCTTTCTCATCTAACTTTACCAACCTAAACTACTATTTCCTTCTTCCTGCAGATTCTCGCTAATGCATCTATAGAATCACCTCAACGACTCCCTTTAGTTTCGAGTTCCTCATTTTATCTAAGTTCTTAATAATGGATTTTTTTTAATGATTTCTCTATTTGGTGACTAATGTCTTGGTCATGACTTGATGCCCTCAGGTTTTGCGTTTTCTTGTAAGTGCCTGTGTTCACAATCTTCCATCAATTTAAAGACCACTATTAGGTTATCACTTCTTACCCTCTTTGCAACAGTAAAGAAACTCAGCCTGCTCATACTTCCCTGATTGGTATATTATCGTACTTTGAATGTCATTCTTGTAAATTGTGTCCAGGCGCTCCCCACTGCCTCTATATCCTTTTTTTTATATATGGTTGACAAGGACCGTACATAAATGAGATCTCCCTGATATTCTTCACAATTATTGTATAATTTCATTTCTCAATTGTATCACTCTGGAAATCATTTTAATGTTTGTTTTTTTAAAAAAAAAAATGGCCTTGTTAACCTGTATTGCTATTTTTAATGCTTTTTGTATTTGTACTCCTAGGTCTTTTTCTCTTCTACCCCATTTGCATACTTATTTTCCGAAAATTTACCTCTTTATTCTCCATACCAAAATGTAATATCTCACACTTACCTGCATTTTAAATTCACTTGTCAAGTAAAATTCTGTTCTGCAAATTTGTTAATATCTTGTAATTTGTTGCAGTCAAACTGACTGTTCTGCCGATTCAATGTTGTTTGAAAACTTAGAAATTCTATATTTGATTTCAAAATCTAAACTGTGAACAACAAAGTCCTAGCACTGATCATGGTAAAAACCACCTCATATCACACCACTCAATAATGATCCTTTACTGCTCCTCATTGTTTTCTGTCTTACAGGCAGTTGGATAAGCATTTTGCTTTTTGTCCTATGACTGCACACACACTTACATGCATCATTTTCAAAGGCATTTTGGAAATCTAGATAGGTTATAACTTTTGAATTTTCCTTATTTGTAGTCTCTGCCACCTTTTAAAGTAATTTGAGGTTGACGTTTTGAGAAAGGCGCTAGTAGGTATCGAAATAGGAAGTTAGTCCAGTTGAATGCATGGCTGGAGAGACAGTGCAAGAAGGAGGGCTTTAGATTTACGGGAATTTTGAACTGTTTTTGGGGCAGTACTAGACGGACAGGTTTCAGATGAACTGGAATGGAATCAGCATCCCTTCGAGGAGTTTGCTAGTGATGTTGGGGAGTGTTTAAACTAACTTGTCAGGGTGTGGGTAATTGAGAGACGTTTCAGTTTGGGGAGATGCATGGCTAAAATTGGAAGAGACAGCAAATGAGACAGGAAGGTGTAGAAATTATGGGCTACTTAAAGCACAAGGGAGTTTGGCAAGGTTTGAAGGAATTTATCTTAATACAAAGAATTTGATAAACAAAGCAAATGAGTTGAGAACACAAATTAAAACATGGGAGTGTGATGTCACTGCAGTCACTGAGACATGGTTGGGTAGGGGGCAGGAGTGGCAGGTCAATATTCCAGGTTATAAAGTCTTCAGGCAAGATAGGAAAGGAGGTAAAGGAAGAAGAGATGTTGCAATATTGATCAGTGAATCAGTTACAGCAGTAAGGAGGGATGACATCTTAGAAGATTCCTCAAATGAAACCATATAGGTAGAACTTAAAAAGCAAAAAGGAACAATCACATTGCTAGGCCTCCTAATAGTCAAAGAGAAACAGAATAGCAGATATGGAGGCAAATTTCAGATAAATGCGAAGAGGGTACTTATAGTGGGGAGGGGGGTTTCAACCTTCCCAATATTAACTAGGGTAGTCATATCTATAAGATTTAGACAGAGCAGAATTCTTGAACTATACCCAGGAGAGCTTTTAAGCCAGAACATAGAAAGTCCTACAAGAGAGGCCGCATTGCTGGACTTAATTTTACGTAATGAAGCCGGACAAGTGGCTGAAGTATCAGCGTGGGGGGGGGAGCATCTTGCAGACAAGAATCATAACTCCATTTGATTCAAGATTGTTGTGGAAAAGGACAGGGATGGGCCTGAAATCAACGTTCGAAACTAGAGAAGGCCAATTTCAATAAGATCAGATATGCTTTGGCCAGAGTGGATCAGGAGCAAATATTTTTACATAAATCTGTGTCACAGCAGTAAGATACATTCAAGAAGGGAATAGGGAGAGCACAGGGCTAATGTTCCAATAAGAATAAAACTTGGGACTATCAAATCCAATGAACCCTTGACATTGAGGAATATACAGGATTGGAAAAAAGAGAAAAAGGGAGGCTTATAGCAGATATCAAGGGCTCAAAAGAACAGAAACTGAGGAGGAGTAAAGAAAGTGCAAGGGAGATCTTAAAAGGGAAACTAGGAGAGCAAAAAGGGGCTTAAAATGATAATGGCATGTAAACTAAAGGAAAATCCTAAGTTATTATACATGTACATTAAGGTAAAAAGGATAAATAGGGAAAGAGTAGGGCCCATTAAGGCCTACCATTGTAATTTATGCATGGAGCCATATGACATAAGATTCTAAATGAATATTTTGTGTCAGTGTTCATTAGTGAGAGGGACGATTTGGGTATAGAAATCAGGGAGAAGGACTGTCATATAATTAAAGAAATTAGCATACAGAGAGGAGGTTCTGAGTGGTCTGGCAGGATTAAACGCAATAAATCTCCAGGGCTGGATGAATGTATCCCAGGCTATTGAGTGAGGCAAGGGAGAAAATAACAGGGGTGCTGGCAATAATTTTCAATTCCGTCTGGCCACAGGACAGTTGTCAAAGGACTGGAGGACTGCCAATGTGGTTCTGTTATTCAAGAAAGGAGGAAGGAATAAACCAGGACACTAGAGGCCAGTCAGTCCAAACACAGTGGTGGGGGAACTACTGAAAGCAATTTGAAGGTAAAGAATTAATCTAGAGCAGTCAACATGTTTTGTTAGATGGAGATCATGCCTGATCTGTTTGATTGAATTTTTCAAAACAGTGACCAGATGTATAGATGAGGTCAATGCACTGGACATAGTCTACTTGGACTTCTGCAAGGCTTTTGACAAGGTCCCGCATGAGAGACTGGTAGTGAAGGTAAAAATCCATGGAATCCAAGGAAATTTGGCTAATTGGATCCAGAATTGCCTGCGTAGCAGAAAGCAATGGTTGAAGGCATGTTTGTGTGACTGGAAGCCTGTGCCTAGTGGGCTTCCGCAGGGTTCTTTGTTGTTTGTGATATATATAAATGATTTTGACTTGAATGTAGGAGGGTATTCAATAAAATCGCGGCTGATGCAAAAATTGATGGGGTGGTAAATTGTGAGGAAGATAGCCTTAGATTACAGGAGGACATAGATGGGTTGGTCAGTGGCAAATCAAACTCAATCTAGATGAGTGTGAGGTGATGCACTTGATTAGGACGAACAAGGCAGGGGAATGTGTGAAGTCATAAACAGACCCTTTAGTCCAACTCATCTGGGCCGATCAGATATTCTCAATTAATCTAGTCCCATTGCCAGCATTTGACCTATATCCCTCTAAATCCTTCTAAGTCATGTACCCATCCAGGTGCCTTTTAAATGTTGTAATTGTACTCACCTCCACCGCTTCCTCAGACAGCTTGTTCCATACACGCACTACCACCTGTGAGAAGAAGTTCCCCCTCGGGTCCCTTTAACACCTTTCCCTCTCACTGTAAACCTATGCCCTCAGTTTTGGACTCCCCTACCTGGGGATAAGACCTTGGCTATTCACCTTATCCATGCCCCTCATGCTTTTATTAATCTCTATAAGGTCATCCCTCAGCCTCTGATGCTCGAGGGTAAAAAGACTCAGCCGATTAGCCTCCCCTTTAGGAGGTTGGGAAGCCCTGAGGATTACAGAGACCTTGATGTGCATGTCAGTTATTAAGGATAAACCAGACACCCACTCCTTATCCAGTGTCGTTATGGTGAAGCAGCTCTCAGTGAGTTTTTGTCCAATTAACGTGCAAGGTCCTTCCTGTATTCTGCTAACGCAGGCTCTCGACGCTCATAAAAACAAGAAGCTTAGTGAACAAGTAAATGTAAATAAGACAATGTTCCAGACCTGGGGGCCCTGAAGCAAAGGGCTCGAATCTAGCATAATGAAATCTGCTATTATTTTGCCTTCGGTTTTTATTGAAGCCCTTGACAACTGGGTTACATTCAGATAGCTAGCTGTACCAATCTCTCCACGTTTGCAAAGGTGGAACAAAACTTGTCACCTAATTTAATTTCAAGCAACCTTTCGATTTTTTTAACGTCACATACGGTGCTCCCCTTTTTTGTTCTGATAACATAAACGTACTGCCGCTAAAACGACCAATCTACATTCATAAAATCAATTAAAAATCACAGGTGGTTGGTATCTTCTCGCATGCACATACACGTTTGAAAGGAAGCAAAATTCAACCGATTTGATGCTAATCGTGCAATATGGAGCCATTCATTGTAAATCCCCCCTAAATTCCCTTTAATTTATTTTAATGATATACACTTTGTACGCTGCCGAAGATGTACCTTTTGTGCCCGGCAGGTTGGGTGCCCAACAAGTTACTATCCATAAATGAACCTCTATTCTGCGGTTATTTTGCAATTTAAAGGTGACAGCGAATATCTCTCCTTCAAAAACAGTCAAAATAAGTTAAAGTCACAATTCCTTCAAAGACGTAAAACGGAGTAATCATTAACAGCGAGGTTTGACTTGTCAGGCTTTGAAGCTGAGCTGGGGTCTGTTCTGCAGTAAACTACTTCATTCAACGTTAGAGTCCCGGACCCGAAACGCTGCCGGGCCTACTGCATTCCTGCAACTCCACACCGTATTATCTCATTCAAAGTTAAAATCGCCGCGACTTATTGGAGGTCTTTACCTCTTGTTTATTCTACAGTGCCAACAGATTAGAGACAGGAGAGCTCACTTTGCAGATGTTACCGCGACCTCACCCCCGGAGGGTGGATCCTGCCGCTTTGCGACACTTTACGGCGAAGGTCGGCCGTAATTTTGTTGTTGTTTGTCGTCGGTGAGGTTGCCAAGGAGTGAAGTCGTATTCACAGGGTGGATGGATTTCTGTAAAGTGGTCGATCAGAGCGGTGTGCTTGAGGTATTCGGCGTAATTTACCTATTCCCTGTAAAGGCAATAAACCAGCAAATATATGTTATAATTATCTGTTAAAATTGCACATAACTGAGGGTCGAAATTATAACTGGATACTGCTAGCTCCATGGATTTACATGGGTAGTAGTTCAGGCTCCAGTCACCACTTTTATAATCAGGCATCGCGGTTCCTCCTGATTTTCTTGCGTTTGTCGTTTATGAAGAACATAATAAAGACCACCACCGCCCCCCCCCCCCCCCCCCCCCGCCCACGCGCGCGCGCGCACACACACACACACGCAGAGTGAGACGTTCAGAGATCAGTTCTCTGTCATTAAACGGATATAATTATAGCTACAACGACTGATATAGCGCCTTTAATGTAAACATCTGAACGATCAATGCAGGACGATAGGATAGTGTATAACACCGAGCTAAATAGGAAAGGAGGAGAGCATGATAGAGAACTGGAGGGGCGTTGAAAAGAAATTGCAGAGCTTGGGGTTTAAGCAACTGGAGGTGTGACTGATCATGGAACAATTATAATTGGGAATGTACGAGAGAGCAAATTTGAGGAGCACAAGTATTTTGGAGGTTTGTGGGGTTGGAGGAAAGGAGGGTAAAAGCCATAGAGAGATTCGAAAACACTTTTAAATGTGGTTGTTAAATGGCAGGGAGCCAGTTTAGAACAAAGTAAACTTCATGTACTTAAATAATAATAGTTGCTTCATCTGCTGTGTACCCCAGTCCTCAAAAATTTCCACAGATTGATGCAAAGTGCCTTGTGGCAGAGAGAGGGGCAACCACCCCCACAAACTGCACCCAATCTGAATCTGTGGATAGCCACCTTGTTCAGACCAAGGGACAGATCCACATGGATCTGTACACCCTTTACACCAAATAAGTCCGTAATTAGGTGACACTTGCTGAATAATCCTGAATGTGCAAATAGCTACACTCATTTAAAATAATAAGTCGAGCTTGTAACATGGTTCATTTAAGCTTGCTGGATGTGACGTATATTTTGAGGTGAATTTGCTGCAAACAAAAGTTCAAGCTTTGCAACTTTTTCGAATTATTTGGGAGCTTGGGTGACCTTTAGTTCCTTGTTGCCTTCTCCATGGCAATGTGTCATCAAATCAGAATTGACTTGCCAACCAAACTAACGTGCTTTTCTCCTGTAGCACAGATTGTTGTGATCATTTGAAATTTGATGTTCTTGCACTTGTCCAGGGGAGTGTAAGACAAAAAGCTTTGCCAACATGTCCCTCTGTTCAGCAATGTTCAAATTCTGTACTACCAAGTCGCTACTGTTCTTGCTGCTTCAGAGAAGTTGGAATTCTTGCACTCTTTTGCTGCTCTATTAATATTCACTCCTTCTGAAAACACTTTTGGGGACCATCACTTGCAGCCAGAATGTGCCTTTCTTTTAAGAGAACCAGGTGGCCCTCATGAAATGTAGCCTAACTATAATTTGTGCTAGCTTTACACACTCTAATATCCTGCTGAGTGTGCAGCTGGTCAGCAACATGTTTAGTATCGGATGGTACAATCATGGTGTTGTGCAGGCAGCATGAATTCCAGGTAGTTGATCAGATACGGAGTAATCCTAATCCTTGTAGCTGAAAACAGGCAGAATCAAATTTTAGCCCCTCATGTTTTGCGATTGAAATCCATTAACATTTTGAGTGAGCCAGTCTATCAAACGGTATTTTCAGTAGACAGATTTAAAAGCTTCAACAAGAAAATGAAGAGCACCATTCTGTATAGTGTGCACCAAAATTGACAGAATTAAAACTTGCAACCCCATTGTCTCCAAACTGTCTAGCAAAGATCTTTAATATTAAGTTGAGTTTTTGTACATAGTATTGTCATATTTGTCTAAATACACACTTCAAAAAATAATTAGATAATGTAAATCATTTGCAGTAATTTGAATGAAGTAACACATATAACATGAAAAAGTGAATATTTAGTACTGAACAAAATTCTGTTGTCAGATAATTTTAATTAAGCAACTCTGAATTATCGAGTGCCGACTGTTGTTCCTGACATTATAACAGAAAAATGTATTTCCTTGCTAATAAGTATCTGGAAAGTCGCTGCTTCGCTTTTACTTTTGTGAAACAACTGAGTACATTCTGTGAAATAGGGAAGAGGAATTAAAGAGACCATGGTGTCTTATTGATCACTTTTAGAAATGGTTTAGGAATGAGCTATGTTTAAGTAATTGTAGAGAGCTACAATATTACTGCTAATGATTACTAATCTCTTCCACACCCATTCTACCACAAGAGAAATAACAGCAGTAAATGAACACTTCGTTAGTCATTTTTAAATTACAAGATTGCAATAGTTACAATTACAGCGAAAAGCAAATCGCCAAGATTGCAAATATATTTCTTCATATTGCCGCATTGTTTTAAATTTATGTATAACAATCAGTCCTGCACAATGTAGAATATCCTGTTATTCCAAAATGGTAGCCAGCTCAGCACATGTTGAGTTCTGAGGAAGGGTCACTGGACCCAAAACGTTAACTCTGATTTTTTTCTTCACAGATGCTGCTAGACCTGCTGAGTTTTTCCAGCAACTTTGTTTTTGTTCAGCACATGTTGCATTGGAGAACTTAGGTTTTACTTGCGAAATGTTGTTCAATGGCAGCAAAGTCACTGACATCACCATCTTCCAGATTTTTAATTATGTAATTTTCAGGACTTCAACTTTGTATCGTCTTATTAAACTTCTCTTCCCTGTCTCCTGTACCATCATGAGCAAGGTGCTCATGGGCTTTTTTGTCATTAAGGTTGAGTACATCAGATTAGCTGCCTGTGCCACGTCCCTTCCCTGAGATGTATTGCATCGTTCATTTGTTTATCACCTACTTCATTGCATGCCTAATCTAAGCTTTCCATGAGGCATTCTTCCTACTCTCTCGACCTTAACTTTTCTTATTGATTCACCTGTTTTCTGGTATTGTTAACAGAAACAGAAATTGACGGCGAAATGCAGCAGATCTGGCAACATCTGTGAGGTGCAAGCAGAGTTAATGTTTCAAGCCTGGTGACTCTTCATCAGAACTCACTATTTGAGTTCTTTCTCTCTCTCCTTCAAATCTCCCATCATTGATCCACTCCTCAAAAGGACAATCTCAACCCAAAATTACACAAAGCAACTGCCTGATCTCTGTGGATTCAAATACCTAGGAACTCATGTATAATGAACTGCTGTCATATTACGAACATTTGCCACTTTGTTATCAAGTATTTTATAGAAAAGCACTTAGAAAACAATGGTAGAATGAGACACGGTAAGCAAAAGGGAAATCGTGCTTGACAAATCTACTGGAATTCTTCGAGAAAGTAACTAGTAGAGTTGATCAGGGGAGCCTGTGGATGTGGGTTATTTGGACTTTCAGAAGGCTTTTGACAAAGTCCAACAGAAGTGATTAATGTTTAAAAGTTAAGAGCATGGGATTGGGGGAAATGTATTGGAATGGACAGAAAATTGGTTAGAAGACAGGAAACAAAGAATAGGAATAAAGGGATCTATTTCTGAATGGCAGGTAGTGACTAGTCAGGTATCGCGATACTAGGACCCCAGCTATTTGCAATATATGTTAATGATTTAGATGAGGGGATTAAATGTAATATCTGAGATGACACAAAGCTGGGTGGGAAGATGAACTGTGAGGAGGATGCAGAGTTGTTGCGATATGATTGGGACAGGCTGAGTGAGTGGCCAAATGCAGTATAATGTGAATAAATGTGAGGCTATCCACTTTGATACAAAAGGTAGGAAGGCAGATAATTATTTGAGTGGGTTAAATTGGGAGAGGGGAATGTCAAAAGAGACGTGGGTTTGCTTGTGGACGAGTTGATGTGAGTAAGCACAGAGGTGGAGCAGGCAGTAAAGAAGGCAACCTTATGTTGGCCTTCATAGCGAGAGGCTTTAAGTACAGGAACAAGGATATCTCACTGCAATTATACAGGGAATAGGAGAGGCCATACCAGTACGCAATCATCGTCTTATCTGAGGAACGATGTTCTTGCGATATACGGAGTACAACAAACTTTTACCGATCTCATTTCTGGGATGGCAGGACTGTGTTATAAGGAAAGATTGAGTTGGTTGGGATTGTATTTACTGGAGATTAGAAGAAAAAGGGGCGATCTCATTGAAACCTATGAAATTCTAATGGGACTAGACAGGTTAGATGCCAGAAGGATGCTCCTGATAGTGGGGTAGTCCAGAACAAGGGGGTCATAGTTTAAGGATAAGGGATAAGCCTTTCAGGGCTGAGATGAGGAGAAGTCTCTTCACCCAGAGAGTGTTGAGTCTGTGGAATTCACTACAGTGGGAAGTGACTGAAGCTGAAACATGATGTGTTTTCAGTAACATGCCTCTTTGCTTAGTTTGATTTGACATGGATGGACCACTATGGGTCAGAAAGTTGAGAATCCAAGTGTAGAGGGGCTGGTTGTGGGCCTGCAGAGTCCTAGGTCTTGAGTGGCTCAATGGATATGGGGGGAGAGGGCATTTAGGGTATTGAAGCCAAAGATCAGTTGACTTGTTGAGCTGAATGGCCTGTTTCCACACTGTAGGGATTCTATGAATCTATGATCAGTCGTGATCATATTGCATGGCAGAGTAGGCTTGAGGGGTCGAATGGCCTATTCCTGGTCCTATCTTTTTTCTGTTTCTGTGTTTCTATTACATATTTAATGGCGGTCTTGTGGGATGCTCTTCGGAGGGGCAGTGTGGACTCTTTGGGCCGAATGGCCTGTTTCCACACTTTAGGGATTCCAAGAATTCTATGCATGAAATGCTGTAGTTTAAAAAATACTAACTTTTTTTTAAACTGCAGTATCTCTTGTGATATTCTCAATAATTTGGTATCCAAAATAAATTTAAAAATAAAATCTAACAAGCTGTTCCAAGTAACGTGGACAGAAATGGTGACTGGTATGTTAACAGTTTGACAGAGGAGAATTATGCTCATTTTCATGCTATGGTGTAATTTCTTATAAAACCTTAATGGAGTTTTTAAGAAATAGATTTTATAATCAACCTTTACCCAAAGTCATTTGGACTTCACTAATCTGTGGATTCTTTACCTTTCTTTAATATTCCTTTTGGATTTTCTTCTTTTTATAGATTGCTTAGCCACAAGACAATAATACATTCCATGAAAGATGGGGGACAATTTGGCATATGAAGCTGAGCTAAACGGTTTGATAAAAGAGGTAGGTTGACAAAACTACATTGACATTCATATACTTTGGCTAATAGTTAAATGTTGCTGATGACCCTAAATTTATTGTCAACGTAATGGCCACTGGTACTTGTAGTTATTTATGCAGGAGTAGTAAAAAAAATTCAAGGGAATAGAGTTGCAGATGCACAGTTGACAATGTATATTTAAGAGTTATTGTACAAGTTGCCTTTCCCTCGATTAGTTTTGTGAAAGTAATATCTCTGTGCCTTTTCACAATTGAATCATGTGCAGTTTCTATATTTTGTTTTGCAGTGGCTGTAGACCAGACATGTCAGATTAAATTACAATTTGTCCATTACAGTCTAGATACCCATTTAACAAAAGATGATTTCCTCCTTGATGAAGCCATGCTGACTCTGTTTGATTATATTATGTATTTCTAAATGCTGTACTATTACATACTTTATCATAAACTCTTAACATTTTCTCAATGACAGATATCAAGCCAACTGGCTTGTAGTTACCTGTTTTTTGGTTTTCTCCCTTTTGGAATAAGGGTGTTACATTGTCAGTTTTCCAATCATCTGGAACTTTTCCGGTATCTTGGCTGACCATCTACCATCTCTGTTGCTACTTTGTTTAATATCTCATCAGGTCTAGGGGATATATTGGTCTTGTGCCATTAATTCATTAACTTTATTCTGAATACAATGTCTTTTAAGTGAAGACCCATTAATTTTGCCTTTTTACAACTTTTCCCCTTTAACCGTATTTGTTGTTTTTTTAAAATGTTAGTACATTTGTCTCTTCCTGCCACCCTCTGGCACACTATTTCAAACTAGTTGCCCTGGAATGCAGCCACATCCTTTTTTTTTTAAAATGGCATATCCCCTCCCAAACCTTCCACATTCTGAGTAGTTTAAAGCTTTCTATAATGTTGTCTTCTCTGGAAAATAAGAAATGAAGAA